>NC_044401.1:82762005-82859782 GCF_006542625.1 Nomascus leucogenys
CCCTGGCTGCAAATCCAGCCCCCTCCTTACCGGGCTCCCTGGAAGTCAGGACCCTGATGCAGGTCCAGGTCTGGGCTTTCTGGGGAGAAGACTGACCGCAGGAGCAGCGTGATGGGCCCACTCCCGGGGGCCAGGCGGGCGATGGACACACGGAAAGCCAGGACGTGGGGCAGCGTGCGGTGCGCATAGATGCACTGGGAGGCCCGGAAGCGGGGGCCCTCCAAGGTGTGAAGAAAGGAGCCTGGGGAGGCAGAAGCGAAGGCAGGTGGGTTGCCAAGCTGTGGCCTCTCTGGGGCAGGAGTGGACCACCTGACCGCTGCCTCTCCCCACAATGAGGCGGATCCCTCCGGGTCCTCAGCTGCTCGTTCCTGCTACAGCTGCACAGGAGGCCTCCAGGCGGAGGGAAGGGGGGACGCTGCGGGCCTCTGGGGCCTCCTGTCTTAGTGAGACTTCCTGTGTAAACTCAGGAGGTGCTGGTGGGATTCGATGCTGTGGTTCCCCCACCCACCTGGAACAATGCCTGGGGCAGGGGTGAGGCAGGCCAGGTGGCCCTACCTGTGTTGGTGTCCAGGGCAAAGGTCTCGGTCAGCTGCTCCCCCATCCCTGCAGGAGCCTCCAGCCGGACGTTGAGGGGGCTGGGCAGCATGGCCCGGTGCGTGTCCCCACCAGCCCCATTGTACACGCCGCTCACGTGCAGCGTGTCGTGAAACACTCGTGTGCCCAGGTATGCGTTGGTCACAGTGGCCAAGAGACGGGGGTCACTGGGCAGAGAGTGGGCAGCAAACGTGGTGGGGTCCTCGCCGGTGTCCTCCATGGAGCTGCTGGGCCTGAGCGGGCCCCGGGACCGGCTGGGCCTCCCTCTTGAGACCGTCTGTAATCCCCTGAAGCCTCCCTCAGAACTGGGGGGAGTTGCGGAACCCGCTGGGCAGCCCCGATTTTCCTGAGGCCCCTCCTAGAGGGAAACAGCCAGGAAAGGAGCTCAGCTCTCAGAGGTGCTCAGACCCCAAAGGTTGGTCTCAAGGAACCCAGCGGAGCCCCTGAGTGTGTCTCTCCCACCTGGCACCTTGGAATTCCAGCCCTAACCCTGCTTTCCAAACGCACCCCCCACAACCCCGGTCTTGCCCCACCCTCTGTGGTCGGGACCTGCGTCTGTGGGTGGCAAGTGGGGGCGGGTGTGTGTGGAGGGTGAGGGGGAGCGAGTCTGGGGCTGCCGGGGCGCTGGGCGGGTGGGGGTCTCGGGGGTGTGGGCCACGGGGGCAGGCGGGTGTTGGGGGGAGGGAGGATGGGGCGACTGGGGGCTGGAGCGGCGGGGGCCGGGGCGGGGGCCTCTGGGACTCACCGCAGCCCCACCAGGTCGCCGGGCGCCAGCGTGGAAACCTGTGTCCCGCTGCTCCACGCCAGGGCCGGGAGGAAGGAGGAGCCGCCCGGCTGCCGCGCCACCAGGAAGGTCCGCGGTCCCCGCCCCGAGGGCCCGGGCGGTCGCTGGGCGGCGGGGGCGGTCGCTGGGCCGGGCCCGGGGGCGGGACGTGGACTCGCGGCTGCAGCCCCGGCTCCCCTCGGTCCCCGCCGGCAGGGGCCGTGTGGGTCGCGTCCGGGGGCCTGGCGTTCCCTGCACGAAGCGCCCTGAGTGGGCAAAGCTCGAGCCTGGACCCCGAGCTGTGTCCGGGGGCGGCTGTGGGTGGGGCCCGGGGGCCGGGGCTTCCTCCCGCGACTCCTCCCTCCCCTGCGCCGCCGGCCGCCTCCACCTGGGTCTTCGCCTCGCTGTTGCCTGAGGGCTCGGGGCGGCTCCGATGCCAGCGAGACTCCAGCCCCAGCCGGCGCCCGGGTTCTCGACACCGTCCGGAGAAAGAACTCGGGGTCGGGTCAGAAGGAAGCGAGAGGCTGGAAGCGAAGCGAAGGCACAGACCCGCCGCGCTGGGCGGAGCTTGGGTTTCCTCCTTAGGGGGCGGAATAATCTTTAGGGATTCTGGAAACGAAGGGGATTTCAGGGAACCCCGGCCCCCGCCGTGACTGCCCCTTCTCCCTTATTTGGGGTTTTGCCGGGAAGGGTCATGGACGTCTCACTCGCACGGGGTTTTGGCCATTTTCTCACCCTCGTTTTGGGTTTTCTGTTAAACTGCGGTCCCTTTGCCGCGGTCCTGGTCCAGCTGTTGCTTGGGTTTTCCATCCTCCCGAGACCGCCCGTGCAATTCCCAATTCCCATCTCAACGCCACCGCCCACCCAACACTGCTGGGCTCAGCCCTGGGCCCGCTTGTCCCACGCTTGTCCCAGGTATCTCACGCTCCCTGACCCGGCCCCAATGTCCCTGCCCTGACCACTCGGTGCAGCCAGAGACGCCGGGGTCCAACACGTGCTCGGAAGCCTGCTGCTCCCACAGAGCCCCCAGCACAGGTGAGTATGACTCCACCTGTCCTGCTGCCCAGGCCGAGAGCCCTGGTTTACCTCTGTCACCCACACTCCATCCAACCTATGGACAGGTCCTGTGGCTCCACCTCCAAGATGCCATCGGCCCACACCTCCTCCTGGAGTGGCTCAGTCGCTCTCAAATTCTGCTTTTGTTGTGGACAGACCTCCCCCTACAACATTTAAGGCAGACCCGGCACTCTGCCCAGAAGGCAGCCATGGCGTCCAACTCACGGAGGACGAGCCAAAAGCTCTCCTCACACAAGCTCCACCTGCAAACGCCTTCCTGCACCTGCCTTGGTTCCCTGACCTCATCTCCTCCCCCTCCCCTACTCCGCTGCGGCTCCCTGGCTTCCTTGCTGCTTCTAGAACTTTCCAAGCTCCCCGCCTGGCTTGCTCTGGCAGCAACATTGTCTGAAGCCCTTTTTCTCAGGACCTCTTTGGGGCTTGCTCCCTCACTCCTTCGGGTTTTCAAGTGCCCAGTCGTCAGACTTCCTCAGACCCCCCTTTCATGCAACAGGGAACCCTGCGCTCCATCCATTCCCACCAGCCCCAGGCTCTGCCCTACTTTCCTCCGCAGCATTTATCCGCCCTGCCTCTGCATCTTTATTACATTGTTACTTGTTGATGCATCATAGGCCTATTTTATTTATTTTTTTTTTTTGAGACGGAGTCTCGCTCTGTCGCCCAGGCTGGAGTGCAGTGGCCTGATCTTGGCTCACTGCAAGCTCCGCCTCTCGGGTTCGCGCCATTCTCCTGCCTCAGCCTCCCGAGTGGCTGGGACTACAGGCGCCCGCCACCATACCCGGCTAATTTTTTTGTGTTTTTAGTAGAGGCGGAGTTTCACCATGTTGGCCAGGATGGTCTCGAACTCCTGACCTCGCGATCCGCCTGCCTTGGCCTCCCAAAGTGCTGGGATTGCAGGCTTGAGCCAGCGTGCCTGGCCGCATCATAGGCCTATTGATTGTGGTGTGTATTTATGTATCAGATACACATTTATTTATTACTTATTAGCGATGGAGTCTCTCTCTGTGGCCCAGGCCGGAGTACGGTGGCAAAATCATATTAGGTTGGTGCAAAAGTAATTGCGGTTTTTGCTTACTTTCCAACCAACCTAATAGCTCACTGCATCCTCGAACTCCTAGGCTCAAGCCTCTAACTCTTCCCTCAGCCTCCTGAGTATCTGGGACCACAGGCCTGTGCCACCACACCTGGCACATGTATACGTATAATATACGTACTTGTGCTATTGTGTTGTGTATCACATACATATGTGTTGTGTATGTATCGTGTATATATTTATTGTATTACACTGTGTATCATATAGGTGTTTGTCTTCCTACCTAGAATGTCAGCTCTAGAGGACAGGGGTTTTTGTGTTTTGTGAAATGAAGAAATGGAGTTAGAAAGTGGATTATAGTAGGGGATTTCCCCTGGGCAGTGATGGGGCTGAATCCAGAGTCTCCCCCACCTCCCCACTCAGACTGGAGTCTCAGCAGCCCAGCAGGGTTGAGCAGAGAAGACTCCAGGATTCGAAGACTGTCCGCTACGGGTCCTGTCCATCAGGGCCCTTGTCGCAGCACTTTCTGCAGTCAGACTGCCCCCTGAGACCCACTTTCCTCATTGGGGAACCGGGGGCCACCATCCTGCCCTGTGAAAGTGGGATGCTGTACAGATTGTGAGCACCGACCTGTATTGTACCATGCCTGGCCAGGTGTAATAGAAACCAACAGAAATGAGTCCACAGGGGAATTTACCATCAGTGCGTGGGGGCTGCTCACCCATGCCTGGCCAGGTGTAATAGAAACCAACAGAAATGAGTCCACAGGGGAATTTACCATCAGTGCATGGGGGCTGCGCACCCACCATGTGGTCATGCCCCCCACCCAGCATGGGGGTTCTGCTCTGTCTCCACCCTGCCCTAGTCTCCCTTCCCAAAGATCTCAGACACTGGACACGTCTGGGCCTGGGCCACAGCCTCAGGGATGGTCTCATTCCTAACAGGGAGGGACGGTGACCTGCCTACCTCCAGTCTACAAGGGCACAGTTCTGGGGGCTGTTGGGCCACACTGCAGATGGGGATCAGGCAGTGAAGGGTCATTCTGCCCCAGGTAGGTGCTTAGTTAATTGGAGCTCTCGCCATCATTATTGTGGCTTGGGGTCGGGGGGGTGTCTTCAAGGGGAGTGGCTGGAGGGTCCCAGGAGAGGAAGGTGGGTGGAGTAGTGGTGGGGCTGGGGGAGAAGGGGTCCCCCAGGTGTGGAGAGAGGGGCAGATCCTGGGCCTGTCCTGGACGGGGCAGGGTGCCGTGTCGTCCGGGGCCTCTCGGCTCAAGAGTTTCCCGGAGGCCGAGAGCAGTACCCTCCCGCCCTTGGAATGGGCCGTTCTCTCCACAGGGACTTTGACTAGGGTTTTCCACCCTGCTCTGGCCACCAGGGCCTCAGAAGGTTGAGATGAGTTTCTTGGGAGATTCTGGGTGGCCGTCCAGCGCTGGGTGTGTGATGACCAGATCCGGCTTTGCTGTCTTCACAGCCTGAAGCTCCTGTAGTGACTGCTCGCTCAGCTCCACAGAGGCCAGACTGCAGCCACACACACAGAGCAGAAGTGGGGTTAGCACTGGGGGAAAGCAGCCAGGACTCGGGAGCAGTGCCGTGGGGGCAGCCGGGCTGCGGGCGGGGACGGGCAGTGCCATGGGGGCAGCCGGGCTGCGGGCGGGGACGGGCAGTGCCGTGGGGGCAGCCAGGCTGCGGGCGGGGACGGGCACTGCCGTGGGGGCAGCCGGGCTGCGGGCGGTGACTGGGCTGTCTGTCGGCTTAGCTGTGCCACAGACACTCAGGGACAGGTGGTGTCAGTTGAGAGGTTTGTCACAGGCTGGAGGAGGGGGCAGAGGCCGGGCCTTGAGGTGGCAAAAGGGTATCAGGGCCACTGGCCCAGGGTGCTGCCATGGGCACCAGACAACAGATGAACATTTGGTCAGGCAACGTGCTCAAGGCCCTGAGCTGTGGCCAGGGCTTCAGAGGGCAGGGCTACCAGGGCCCGGCTCCCAGGTCGGTGTCTCAGCTCCGTCACATGGGAGGTCTCTGGGAGGGGCTCCTCTTCAGGGTCCAGGGGAAGCCCCCAGGCACCCTCCCCCTCCCTGGGTTGACAGCACCCTTCCCCCTCCCTGGGTTGACAGCGGTGTCCCCAGCACCCTTCCCACCCCTGCCTCCACCTGAGGGTCTGCAGGCCGCATCCCTGGTGCTGTAGGAGTGCACACAAGTAGGTCACCATGGGGGCGGACAGCTGGCAGCCACTGAGATCCAGGGTGGTCAGGGCGGGGCTCTGCCGAAGCATACCCACCAGGTACTGGAGCCCTCGCTGGGGGTCAGGCAGCTGTACCCTGTGGGGGGGCCGACCTCAGGAGCTGCTGTGGGGGGGCGGGGGCATCCCACGGTCCCTCCCAGGCCAGGCCTCACCTGACCGTCTGCACCCTGCACTGGGGCCAGGCTAGGCCCTCACTCAGCATACGCAGTCCTGCCTCACTGAGCCTATTGTGGAGGAGGCCCAGCTCTGTCAGCGCAGGGGCTGCCCTCAGGGCCTCAGAAAGGTCTCGGCAGACTGCGTCAGGGACTTTGCAGTGGGACAGCCTGTGGTCAAGAAGCACAGCGATTTACCTGCAGGCACCTCAGCCACCACACCACCTCCAACTGCACAAAATGCCC
This sequence comes from Nomascus leucogenys, assembly GCF_006542625.1. Lineage (NCBI taxonomy): Eukaryota > Metazoa > Chordata > Mammalia > Primates > Hylobatidae > Nomascus > Nomascus leucogenys. The sequence goes on from NC_044401.1 coordinate 82,768,109, forward strand.
GCTGCCCGGTGGCCCAAGGTTCAGCTGAGAGATGTGTCGGCGTCACATCCCTGCCTGGACCCGGCAGAGCCTGCCCCGCCCTTTGTCACCACGCACCCCCGGGGAGCTGTGTCCATTTCTCCCTGCGACACTCTCTATGAGCTCTTCGGAGAGCTGAGACATGTTTCAACATGTTTGCTGCACAGTCATCCACCAAGCTGAGGTGGCCACCTCAGTTATTTAGTCAGCCAGTCCCTAATGGTTGGGTAGTTGTGTGTTTCTCCTTTTTTTTTTTTTTCCATTATAAATAATGGTGTGCTGAACATCTTAGTTTACCAGCAGAATTTCTGGGCCAAATGTGATCACCTTTTTGGCTCTTATGTTTATCTCCAGATCGCCACATCCCCACCCCCATATCAAGCTAATTTGCCAAGTTGCCATCCATGTAGGATGGACTGTTTCACCAACAGTACTAGTTCCTAGATTTTCTCTTCCTTTCTGCCCACTTGGTGGTAGCTAAGAGTGACTGGAAAGTTATTGCCATGTAAGAACTGTACATGTGGCCGGGCGCGGCGGCTCACGCCTGTCATCCCAGCACTTTGGGAGGCAGAGGTGGGTGGATCACAAGGTCAGGAGATCAAGACCATCCTGGCTAACACGGTGAAACCCCGTCTCTACTAAAAATACAACAAATTAGCCGGGCGTAGTGGCCTGTAGTCCCAGCTACTCAGGAGGCTGAGGCAGGAGAATGGCGTGAACCCGGGAGGCGGAGCTTGCAATGAGCCGAGATTGCGCCACTGCACTCCAGCCTGGGCGACAGAGCGAGACTCCCTCTCAAAAAAAAAAAAAAAAACAAAAAACTGTACATGTGTAGCCACATTAAATCTCACCCCAGCTCTCTGGATCTACTGGCTCCATTTCACGGGGGAGGAAATGGAAGCTTGGACAGATGGACTTGCCACCGGGCACACAGAAGCAGGCTAGCATTTGCAGACAGCCTGACCTTGGAGCCTGAGCTTGAACACCTTCCTCCACTGCTTCTAAGAACCCAGCAATTTCCAATGGCAGCCTTCCTTCAGAAGGAAAATACACTCTTGTCTTCTTTAATCCCTCCCTCAGTACGCTTAGCTCCTTTCCACTCACACCAGGACCAACCTTTTCCTACCAGTACCTAACCTGGTAATGAAGCCCCAGACCCTCATCCCTTCCTCCCTCTGCTCTGTGTGGGCAGAGCCTGCCGGCCCCAGCACCCACAGGCGTCAGGCTCTGGCCTAACCCCTCAGCCTTCTTTCCTAGGCCATACTTCTGTCTCTGCCCAGGGCATCCTGCTCTCAGCCCGCTCCATGGGAAGAGCTGAGGGTGTGGCCACTCACGTGAGGCTGCTCAGATGGCACAGTGGGTCAGTCATTGCCTGGAAGAGTGGATGAAGAAGGGAGGCTGGCAGTTGTTTTTTGGTGCCTCGAGAACTGCTGGGAGAGAGAGGAAGGTGAAGCCCACCCTGCACATCACAGTGCCTCCCGGAAAGGACTCCTGTCTATCTCTAGTTCTGGGGTCTCAGAGCTGCCCCCCCCTCACCTCCATGCTGAGCCACCCCCTTCACACTCCCCCAGCCAAACCCAGAGCAAAACCACTCATCTGTGGCCCAGGCATCATCCCACTGGGGTGTCTGAGTGAGGCCAGTGGGAGGGTATCACCCACATCCCCTATATGGGTCTTTGGGTCCCCAGGCCCAGCCCCTGCCAACACCGTGACACTCATCCTCTCAACAGATGCCAAGCACCTGGGCAGGGGCTGAATTGGAGCTAAATTCAAAGGAACTCTGGCAAAAGCCTTGCCCTGGAGGAGCTGAGGGTCTGGTGGAGGTGTGGGGCAGATGTCATAGCACGGTGGTCAAAAGGGCACTTCTGGAGCCAGTTGGGTCCCCAGCCAGCTGCGGGAGCCAGGGCAGACTTGTAGGACAGGCAGCAAACTGAGAATAGTCTAGGTGGAGGGAAAGGCAAGTGCCACGGCTCAGGACAGAGGGCATCGTGTGTTCCAGGACTTATTGTCAGAAAGTATAATGGGATGAAGGGCTGGGCCAGAGCTGTAGGGCCGTACTAGGAAGTTTTCATAGGTTGTGGGTGGCTGAGGGTGGGCATGGTGAGGACACCCTGGGGAAGAAGATAGGAACTCAGTGGTTGCCTTGCAAGGGGGTGGTCCAAGCCTCCCCATTTGGGGAGCCAGGCTCCGGTCTGGAGGTGCTCCCCATGCCAGATGGACACTGAGGTGCACAGGTTTGCACCGGCACACACACCTCACACACAAGAGAGCTTCTCTGCCCCGGAGACGCACCTGCTGCCACCCAGGCTGGCCTGCAGCCGCTTCCCCAGGCTCTTCTTCTTCTTCTCCTGCGCAGCAACCAGTCTGCAGCTGATCAGCCGCAGTGCCTGTCCAGCAGGGCAGCACCTCACGCAGTAGCTCAGAACAGCCACGTCCATGCGGCAGAAGCGCACTCGCTGCAGCGCCAGCTCTGGGAGCCGGCACAGGGCTTGGCGCACAAACGCGTCCTCCTGCGTCTCGTACAGGCAGTACAGCAACTCCAGTGGGTAGTTGGGCTCCTCTCCCTCCTCCTCCTCCTCTGGCTCTTCCGTGTCCTCGAGCCCTTTGGCCCCCTCGGTCACCTCTGGTGCCACTCCGGGGCAGCCCCGTCCCTGTCCCTGCACCCACCGCAGGGCCTCCTGCTTCACACGCTCTGAGACCATGCAGCCGAAGTGGCGTTCGATGTCGCGCGTCCGCTCCGCGCTCAGCAGTCCGAAGAGGAAACGCGTGGTGAGCACCAAGTGGCTGTGCGGCTGGGCGTCCCCAGGCAGGAGTGTCCCAACGCCGCCAGCCGCGGTCCAGGGCACCCCGCCGTCCTCCAGCAGGTAGGACAGTGCCGCGAGGAACTCCTGGAAGCTCTGGTCGATGAACTGGTAGGTGACCTCTGTCTCCAGCACGCCCGGCAGCTCCTTTTTGCTGAGAAACAGCGTCTGGACTTTGGAGCCACGAAGCTCCAGTTGCTCCAGTTCCTTCTCGGCAAACTGCGCCCTGCGCCCGAGGACGCCCTCGCGGGCCAGGCGGCACAGATTGCGCAGGTCGCCCTGCACCCGGGGCCCGTCGGCTACCGGAGCCGAGCTCAGTACGCTGGCGATGAAAAGCAGGTACACGGAGGTGGTGGTCTTGGACGTGCGCGACAGGTCCCGACCCAGCTCCAGCTGCTGGCGCAGCACGGTGCACACGATCCAGCACACGAAGGGCACGAAGCACAGCGCGAACAGCGTCTCGTTCTCCTTCACGAAGCGGTAGGCGCGCTCGGCCCTCCTCTCGTCCTGGAAGAACTTGTAGAAATACTTCTTCTTGTCCTTGTCGGAGAAGCCGCGCACCTCGGCGCACTGCGGGGAACACAGGCGGCCCTGCAGCCTCCCGGGGGCGGCGGCGCGCGTGGTCACCAGCAGGAGGGCCGTGGGCAGCAGCGCCTTACTCAGCAGCCCGCCTAGCACTCGCGCGCCGCTCGCCGCCTCGAAGGGGTCTGTGCAGGGCGCGGCCTCGGGGCCCCCCAGCGCCGGTAGCTCGTCCGCTCCGTCCAGGATGAACAGCAGCCGCTGCGGCTGGGCCAGCATCTGCGGCACCGGCGCGCCGCGGTCGGGGCACTGGTCCAGGATCAGGTCAGCCAGGCTGCGCGTGCCCGGCCTCTCCAGCAGCTCGCCGCAGGGCATGAAGAAGGCGAAGTCCACCTGGCCCTGGTACAGCTTGCCCGCCGCCCAGTCGTACAGGATCTTTTTGGCTGCCATGGTCTTGCCGATGCCCGCCGGGCCCTGCAGCACCACGGTCAGCGGCCGCCGGCCCTCCTCGTCGCGGCGGAAGAGGCGGTTGAAAGTGTGCGTGTCCGAGCGCCGCGCGCGCCCCGGCTCGGGCTCCTCCGCGAGCCCCAGGGCCTCCTCCTCCGGGGCGGCGCTCTCGGGAGCGATGAGCAGCTTGGTGAAGCGCTTGGTGATCTTCACGGAGCGGGCGTTCCTCTCCTTCACCCGCGCGTGCAGCTGCAGCACGTGCTCCCGGTACTTCTTCTTGTACTCTGGGCGCAGCGGGAAACAGCGCGGGGAAGGGGGTCGGAGGTGGGGCCGGCTGCGCCCTCAGGGATCCCACGCCCTCCCCGGCCCTGCTCAGGCCTCGGTTTCCTCTACGGGACCACAGCCCACGCCCCTGGCGGCCCTCCCACCCCGATCCTCCCCGGGACCCTGCAAGTGGGGTTGGGGACACTCGTGCCCCCCAGCGAGAGACCCACCGGACACGGAGAGCAGCGCCACGGAGCTGAGCCCGAGCCCTGGAAGGGAAACTGGGGTGAGGTTCCGCCGAGGGCGGGAACAGGGGAGAGGCGCCACGGGGGTCCGAGTCAGCCTGAGGAGCACGCAGGGTCCTACCCCTGGGGCCCGCGAATTTGTGGATAAAACACGCGGGGGCCGGGGACCGCGCCGGGGCTTCTCGGGGAAGCGGGGAGGAGGGCGGCCCAGCCTCTGCCCAGACAGGAGGGACCTCCCGCCTCCAACTCACGCTGCAGCCGCTGCTCCTGGAGCTGCGCCGCCACGTCGCGCGCGTCCGCCCTCTTGAGGGTCTTGCGGGCCACCTCCAGCGCGGGCTCCGGGCCGTAGAACTGGGCCAGCTGCTCCGCGAGGTCCACGGCGTCCGCGCGCTCCAGCCGCCCCCACGGGATGCTGCGTCCGTCCGGGCCCACGTCGCGCAGCTTGTGGCGGAAGCGCTTCAGCTGCTCTTGGCTCAGTTCCTCCAGTGCAGCCAGGAGCAGCTCGCGGGCCACCGCGAGGCGCGGCCCGGTGCTGGAGGCGGCGGGCGCGGGTCATCGGGGAGCGGCCCTCGGGTGACCCCCGCCCGCCCCCGACTCTGGCGTCCGAGAACCCACCGCGGGCAGGGCCTCAGGGAGTCCCGGGCCAAGCATCGTCTGGATCCATGGGGTGGGGGGAGGGGGCAACGGGGAGTGACCCCAGACTTCGCCCTCCCCGTCCCCGGACCCGGGTCGGAGCCTCTTGGTGTTCTTCGCCCTCTGGGGGTGAAGTGGGCACTGGCCGCCGCTCATCTGAGCTCTGGAGGGCACCTTCCTCCCCTGCACCTCCCTTTCTGCTTCTGTCCTTCCACACCCCAGGACAGGTCACATGCCCCAAGGGAGGTATTTCCAAGGAACCCTGAGCTCTCTTTCCTCCCTTTCCTTCTTTTCCCCGTCTTCCCCAGCCCAGAGCAGAACTGGCCTCTATGGGAGCAGACACTGCCAGGCCCAGGCTGTATTGCTGGGGTCCCCACCCCCACCACCCTTTGGTGTGGCCCAGCTTGGGGCCTTGCACCAGGGCCTGAGTCTGAGCCCTGATGGGGAACAGACTCCACAAATACCCTCTGTGAGGAGGCATTGCTTCGAGTCCTGAGCCTGGGAGCGAGGTTTGGGGAAGGATGTGGACAAGGGTGGAGAGCCTGAGGGAGTCAGTGGGTGAGGTGGAGGCCCCAGAGGGCTGAGACCAGCCGGTTCCCAGTGACCATCCTGGGGCCAGCACTCACCTGGAGCAGGGGGCCTCTGGCTGGTCCATGGGGTCTCTTCCCCTCTGGGTCTAGCACTCTGGGGCAGAGTTGGGGATCAGAGAGGTGATTCCTTCACAGGCTGAGCTGGAGCCAAGTCTTAGAGGTTGTCCAGCCCAGTCCATTCCCCGGGTCCACACACCGCAGCTCAACTGGCACAAAATGCTATTGGGCACCGTGGCACACGCACAGCACTGCCCTTTAAGGGTTCAGCTTGGTGACCTTTGATTTTCTTACTCCTTTATCCCATTAATGTTCCCCAAGAACTCCTGGGTGTGGCATCGGGGCATGGCTGTGAGCAGGCAGCTTTAGAGCAAGGTGGGTTGTGTGAAGGAGGTGGCTGGCTCAGAGCCAGGCATTCGGCTGAGGCCTGGGGAGAGGTTAGACTCTGAAGGCAGGGGTGAGGAAAGACTTCCAGGTAGCGGGAACCGGGAGGACAGCCAGCAGCACGCAGGCCACATGGGAGGGAAGGCAGTCTCCAGGGAGACGCCGGGCAGGGGCCTGCACTGCAGCCTCCCCACCCAACCTGAATAGCTGGCGGGCAGAGGCTGGACGTCAGGAGTGTTCGAGACCCCCGGGATCAAATGTGAGAGTGTGTGGAATGGGGGGTTAATGTGTGGAAATGAGAGGTGCGTGTGTACGTCTGTGTGGCCATGTTGATGGTGTGTGTGTGAATGTATCTGGGGTAGGCTAAATAATAGTCCCCAAAGACATCGAGTCCTAGTCCCCAGAATGTGCAAATGTTCCTCATGTGCCTAAGGGGACTTGGCAGATGAGACTAAAGCCAGGATCTTGAGATGGGAGGCGGTCCTTCATTTTCCAGGTGGGCCTAAATGTTGCCCTGAATGCCATAAGTTGAAGCGGAGGGGGACTAGACACCAACATGGCATGGTGGGCACCGAAGCTGCTGGCTCTGAAGATGAGGAGGGAGGAGGTTCTCTTCCTGGCCTCTTGGCAGAACATGGCCAGGCCAACACCTGGATCTCAGCTCTGTGAAAGCAACTGGACTTCTGACCTCCAGAAATTGGCCGGGCGTGGTGGCTCACGCTTGTAATCCCAGCACTTTGGGAGGCCGAGGCAGGCGGATCACAAGGTCAGGAGATCGAGACCATCCTGGCTAACACGGTGAAACCCCATCTCTACTAAAATACAACAAATTAGCTGGGCGTGGTGGCGGGTGCCTGTAGTCCCAGCAACTCGGGAGGCCGAGGCAGGAGAATGGCGTGAACCCGGGAGGCAGAGCTTGCAGTGAGCCGAGATTGTGCCACTGCACTCCAGCCTGGGTGAAAGGGCAAGACTCCGTCTCAAAAAAAAAAAAAAAAGTGTGTTGTTTTTTAAACAAAATTATTTTAGAGACAGGGTCTCATTCTGTCACCCAGGCTGGAGTGCAGTGGCACGATCATAATTCACTGTAGCCTTGAACTCCTGGGCTCCAGTGATCCACCTGCCACAGCCTCTCGAGTAGCTGGGATTACAGGCATGCGCCACCACACATGGCTAATTTTAAAATGTATTGTAGAAACAGGGTCTCGCTATGTTGCCTGGGCTGGTCTCCTGGCCTCAAGCAATCAACCCACCTCAAGCTCCCAAAGTGCTGGGATTACAGGTGTGAGCCACTGCATCTGGCCATGGGTGCTGTTTTAAGCCACTGTGTTGGTAATAATTTATGGTGGCTGCAGGATGTGAACACAGAACCTGTCTGCATGAACCTGTGTGCACAGAGCTGTCTGCAAGAGCAGTGCCTGGCCTGACCCTGTCATCTCGGCTGGATGACCTGACAGGTCTCCCTGGGGCCCTCGAAGACCCCTGTGTTCAGTCCTGCTTCCATCAGGAGCCTTGAGAGCTGCTTTGGGGAGAGAACTGGAGGAAGGGCCCAGAGATGAGTCCATTTCTCCCTATGATTTAAAAAAAAAAAATTAGGACAAAAGAGACCCCACCTCTTCCTGAGGTTCAGGTTGTTAAAGCTGTGGATCTTGTTCAGTCCCATTCACATCTACCCCTCAGACTCTCAGTGTGCATCCCCAGCAGCTTCTCCCTCCAGATCCTGCGTGATCAGCACTGGTCTCTGCAGAGGGTGGCTCCAGGTACCTGTTGGCCTGTCCCTACAGGGGTTTTCTGGTGCCTGGAAATGTCCCCAGCAGAGTGGGGGCTCACAGGAGGCTCACAGACTCGGGAAGACTCCGCTGGGCTTGAGTCTGGGCTCCACCTCCCTGGCCATGTGGCCCTGTCAAAACAACCTCTCAAAGTTTCAGTTTCCCTTGCCCTAAAGCAAGGAGAAAAGTCTTGCCTTCCAGGGTGCTATGGTAACTAAAGGGACAAGGACAGGGCCCAGGACAGGTTGTCAGTGGTAAGAGGCCCCCTCCTCACCTTGCCTTCTGCATGGGGTGCTGGTGATGACAGGCCTGTGTATGGCCATCACTGCTGTGGCAGCCAGACTCTGGCAGGGAATGAGGAACGCCGCCCACATTTGACCAGGCTGCAGTGGGATTCCTCGGAAAGCCGTGAGCAGAGTGGAAGGAGAGACCACGCTGAGGGATGGTACGGGGGTGCCCCCAGGCAGGGGGAGGAGATGCCATGGCAGCAGGAGCCTGGGGACACAGCTGAGTGGAAAGGGGACCCCTCCTTGCTCCCTCTTGCTTCCTCACCTCCTGCTGGGGCCCCTGCCTGTCTCACCTGACTGCCGGGCACAGAGGGAGAGGGAGAGTGGCCTGGAGGGGCCTGCTGCCAGCACACATCCTGGGGTGTGTGTGTGTGTGTGTGTGTGTGTGTGTGTGCTGGGGGGTGCTTTTTAAAGGACTTTCATGAACGTGAACACGTCTTGCTAGTTATCACAGAACCTTGGGAGGCACCGGGCCCAGGCAGAGACAGCATGTGAGGCCTGTGTGCTGAAGCAGCCTCCCCCGGGGCAGGTCCAGAGCAACGACAAGGCCCTCGCTCCGGGCCACAGTATGGGCAGCTCCCAGCAGTAGAGGAGGGGACAGAGTCTCCCTGGGGTAGAGCCCTGGGGACAAGCCGTGAGCAGCCTGTGGCCTAGTTTCAGAGGCCGGCCTTGAGCCTGTGTCCCAGCCTGGCTGCGAGGGGAGTGACTGCTGTGGGCACCCGGCTCAGAGGCAGGGTCTGTCCATTTGGGGTTCTCAGCTCCTTGACCTGCTGGCCCTCACTTAGCTCTTCTGACAGGCTGGGATTCTGCAAGGCAACAACCTGGAGAACAAACGGGGGCGCCTCGGAGCTCGGCTGTGGGAGAGTCTGGATGCTGCCAGCTCAGTGGGCGCCGCTGGGCCTCTAGACCACCGCCCCAGCCTGAAGACCCCGAGGTGGCCCCGCTGACTTCTCACTCAGCCCCACCCTAACCCGGAGGCCAACCTCTCACTCGGCCCCACTCTAACCCGGAGGCCGACCTCTCACACCCGGAGGCCGACCTCTCACACCCGGAGGACGACTTCTCATGCGGCCCCATCCTAACCCGGAGACTCTCCCACTCAGGTGCACATGCAACCCTCGCAGGCACAGCCCCACCGCTCCTAAATGCGCATTCTCTTTTCTCTCTCCACAGCACAACTGATTGGAAACAACTGATTGGAAACTGATTGGAAGCAGTCTCCCCAAGTGCTCTGACTCCTGGTCCCTGTCATTTAAGACAGAGAATGCACAGATGAAGAGCACAGTCTTTGGAACCAGGCTGCCTGGGATCAAACCCTGGCTCCACTGCCCAATAGCTGTGTGACCTTGGACAAGTTACCCACCTTCTCTGGGCCTCCATTTTCTCATTCGTAAAATGGGGCAGTGAGGGAACTTATGTTGTAGGGTTGGGGCGTAAAGCTCACTGCACACATCGGGCATGCCCTGCACACCTCCTGTTCTCACTGCCGTGTTCTGCAGATGGGATGGCCTCGGCCCTGACTGTACTGCTCTTCTGCACCTGTGTTTTCTGAGCCATCAAAAGCATCTCGATCCTGGCCAGGTGCAGTGGCTTACGCCTGTAATCCCAGCACCTTGGGAGGCCGAGGCGGGTGGATCATGAGGTCAGGAGTTCGAGACCAGCCTGACCAACATGGTGAAACCCCGTCTCTACTAAAAATACAAAAATTAGCCGGGCGTGGTGGCGGGCGCCTGTAATCCCAGCTACTCAGGATGCTGAGGCAGGAGAATCGCTTGAACCCGGAGGCGGAGTTTGCAGTGAGCCTAGTTCACACCATTGCGCTCCAGCCTGGGTGACAGAATGAGACCCCGTCTGAAAAAAAAAAGGCATCTCGATTGCTAAACCCACTTCAGTTCTGATTCCACTTTGCTTCTCACCAGCACGTAACGCTGATCATGGTCTTTCCCCTGAAATGCTCTTTTCCTGGGGTCAAAGGGAACCGATGGCTGTAGGACAGGGAGATCACTGGGGCAGGACAGTATTGCATTGGCTCCTTGGCATTCTGGCATACCAGGTGGGGAAAGGTTCTGAGGCCTGTGATGTGGGGTTGCCTGGGTCGGGATATCGCCTCCCCATCTGCATAAGAAGGGCCTCACATTCAGTGGACTCTGCCTCATCAGCTCTGAGCACCTGCTGATAACAGTCCTGGAAAAGGGTTTGGTAACAAAAGCCAACATTTCCCAGAGTCCTTGGCCATAGGTGGAAATTTGGGGATGAGGAGGGGATTTGGGAGGGAGGGGCTGCAGGTTGTGGGGCCACACTGGTGGGTAAAGAAAGCCAGAGAGTGGGGAGAGGAGAGGAACAAGTGAACAGACAAGGGAGTAGTAGGGGCGGGTGGGAGCAGCTTGGCCTCTAGCACCGTCTGTTCTGGATTTGTGTTGCCCACAAAGCCTGGCTTCTGAGCAGAGCCAGTTCCCAAGGACAACTTAGAATCTTTAACACGCAACTGAGACTTCGTTGTGTATTTCCTGTATTTCCTCAAAGGCTCCGTCCACGGGGATTTTACTGCCCAGCAAAACGTCAGGAGAATCTTTAAGCATTTCTTCCTCCCTTCAGGTTTTCCCTCATGGCGGCTGCTGTCTAGGCCTCCCTGGAGTCCCCTCGACTGTGCCTCAGCCAGGTTCTCACGCATGTCCTGTGCGCTGAGCAGCGTCCTTCTTTCCTTTTTTACATCTTTCCATTTTTATGGAAAAAGATATAAAGCATTCCATTTTCACATCTCAGCCTCAGAACGAGGACATCTGAAGGCTCCATGACATTTGGAGGGGTAGGGAAGTGGACTCTCCCTTGTATGCCAACAAATTAGATAGCTTGGATGAAATGGACTGATTCATAGAAAGACACAAGCTATTGAAACTGACTCCAAAAGAAGTAAAAAAATCTGAGCAGAACTATGATATGGTTTGGCTCTGTGTCCCCACCCAAATCTCATGTTGAATTGTAATCTCCAGTGTTGGAGGAGGGACCTGGTGGAGGTGACTGGATCATGGAGGTGGATTTCCCCCTTGCTGTTCTCCTGATAGTGAGTGAGTTCTCACAAGATCTGGTTGTTTAAAAGTGTGTAGCACCTCCCCCTTTGCTCTCTCTCCTGCCGGTCATATGAAGATGTGCCTGCTTTCCCTTCACCTTCTGCCATGACTGTTAAGTTTCCTGAGGCCTCCCAAGAAGCAGGACCATGAGCTGATTAAACCTTTCTCTTTCTTTCTTTCTTTCTCTTCTTTCTCTTTCTTTCTTTCTTTCTTTCTTTCTTTCCTTTCTTTCTTTCTTTTTCTTTCTTTCTTCTCTCTTCTTCTTTTTCTTTCTTCTCTCTCTCTTTCTCTCTTACCCAATGCCTGTACCATTGCATCTTGGAAGTAACTAACTTATTTTTGATTTTACAGGCTCACAGGCAGAAGGGATTTGTCTTGTCTCAGATGAGACTTTGTACTTGGACTTTTGAGTTAATGCTGGAGTGAATTAAGACTGTAGGGAACTGTTGGAAAGGCACAATTGTGTTTTGAAATGTGAGAAGGACATGAGATTTGGGAGGGGCCGGGGGTGGAATTATACAGTTTTGTCAGAGACATTGAACCAGAGCAACTCTATTTTGAATTGGGGCTGAGTAAAATAAGGCCTGGACCTACTGGGCTGCATTCCAGGAGGTCAGGCATCCTTAGTCGCTGGATGAGATAGGAGGTCAGCACAAGATATAGGTCACAAAGACCTTGCTGATAAAACCAGCTGTGGCAAAGAAGCTGCCAAAACCCACCAAAACCAAGATGGCGATTAGAATGACTACTGGTGGTCCTCACAGCTCATCAAACTCAAGTTACAACACATTAACAAGCTAGCAGACACTCCCCCAGCACCATGTCGGTTTACAAATGACATGGCAATGTCAGGAAGTTACCCTGTGTGGTCTAAAAAGGAGAGGAACCCTCAGTTCTGGGAATTGCCCACCCCTTTCCTCGAAAACTCATGAATAATCCACTCCTTGTTTAGCATATAATCAAGAAGTAACCATAAAAATGGGCACCCTGGCTGGGCATGGTGGCTCACACCTGTAATCCCAGCACTTTGGGAGGCCGAGGCCAGTGGATCACCTGAGGTCAGGAGTTCAAGACCAGGCTGGCCACATGGTGAAACCCCGTCTCTACTAAAAATAAAAAGTTAGCTGGGCGTGGCGGCGGACGCCTATAGTCCCAGCTACTCGGGAGGCTGAGGCAGGAGAATCGCTTGAATCCGGGAGGCGGAGCTTGCAGTGAGCCAAGGTCGCACCACTGCACTCCAGCTTGGGTGACAGAGTGAGACTCTGTTTAAAAAAAAAAAAAAAATAGGCAGCCAGCAGCTCTTGGGTCTGCTCTGCCTATGAAGTAGCCATTTTTATTCCTTTACTTTCTAAATAAACTTGCTTTCACTTTATGGATTTGCCTCATATTCTTTCGTGTGCAAGATCCAAGAATCCACTTTTGGGGTCTGGATTGGGACCCCCTTCTGGTAACATTGCTCTGTCAAACCACAGATGGGATGATACTGAGGAGACCCCTGACCCAAAGGAAATAGACTTCAGCACAAATCAGCCAACTTTGGGTAAGTGGTGGGTGCCCGAGTAAAGGACGGGATTGCGTTAGAGGCCCAGCTGAAGGGAGTTAGAGTCTCTCCTAAGACCAAGAGGGTTAAAGGCCTCTGTGTTTGTTTTTTTTTTATACGGAGTTTCGCTCTTGTTGCCCAGGCTGGAGTGCAATGGCGTGATCTCGTCTCACTGCAACCTCTGCCTCCCAGGTTCAAGCAATTCTCCTGCCTCAGCCTCCCAAGTAGCTGGGATTACAGGCACACGCCATGATGCCTGGCTGATTTGTGTATTTTTAGTAGATACGGAGTTTTACCATGTTGGCCAGTCTGGTCTCGAAGTCCTGACCTCAGGTGATCCACCCGCGTTGGCCTCCCAACGTGCTGGGATTAGAGGCATGAGCCACTGTGCTCAGCAAGGCTCCTCTTAATAAAAGGCAAGGATGCGTGACCAAACCTGGGTTTGAGGCCCAACTTAGGAGGGTTAGAGTCCCTTCTAAGATGTAGGGGTTTAGAAGCATCACTCGGTAAAGTTTCTCTTGGCTAAGAATGGATTTGGTACTATGGGATGTTAACTGCTATTCTCTCTGGAGTAATCTACCTTGCAGTCTTTGCTGATGGCTGTGGGTGACAGAATTAGGCATGTACAGGATCATGGGACGTGGAGCTTTTTCCTTCCCAAAGTGAGACACTTAAGAGCTAATGGGGCCGGGCACGGTGGCTCAAGTCTGTAATCCCAGCATTTTGGGAGGCCAAGGTGTGCAGATCACCTGAGGTCAGGAGTTTGAGAGCAGTCTGGCCAACGTGGTGAAACCCCGTCTCTACTAAAAATACAAAAATTAGCCGGGCGTGGTGGCGGGCGCCTGTAGTCCCAGCTACTCGGGAGGCTGAGGTGGGAGAACTGCTTGAACCCGGGAGGCAGAGGTTGCAGTGAGCCGAGATCGTGCCACTGCACTCCAGCCTGGGTGACAGAGCGAGACTCCAACTCAAAAAAAAAAAAGAGCAGATGGGACTTCTGGGAAAGATCCCTTCTTGACTGACAGTGGCCTCCTGAACTTTTGATTCAGTGTCACTGGGAAGGGTGGGTCTTTCTCTGGCCTCCCTGAGCCCCTCGCCTTCCCCACCCTACCGCAGGCAATGCTTTTCTCCCTTTCTGATCTTTCCCTTTCTTAACTTTTCTCTTTCTCAGCGAGACCATCTTGCACAGAGACTACATGGTCGGAGGTTGGATTAACGATGACAGGGCCAGGTCAGGGGCAAGTTTGAGTCTTGCCAGTCTGATGTTGGGTGCCAAGCAGAGTGGCTAATGTCTGTGTTTTGTCACACGTATTTTACTCTGGCCAGAACAGAAAAAGGTAATTTTCGTTTGTGTTGCAGCTTGGCCCCAGGGCTGTGGTGCAGCAAGCTGGGTCACTAGGGCCGCTGAGAGAGAGGGAACCCAGAAGCCTGGCATACCAGCAAAAGGGTAAGAATTTCTTACCAGTCAGACTTTCGGCCTCTTTCTTTCTCTCTGTGCAAACTGGTTGAATGAATGGTAAAAGCACTGTTTATCTTCTGTAAAGTTCTGACTAATGGGAAAAAGGATTCGTGAGATGAGCCTTTCTCTCTTTTCTTTCCTTTTTTTTTTTTTTTTTTTGAGACAGAGTCTTGCTGTGTCCCCCGGGCTGGAGTGCAGTGGCGTGATCTTGGCTCACTGCAACCTCCGCCTCCCGGGTTCAAGAGATTCTCCTGCCTCAGCCTCCCGAGTAGCTGGGACTACAGCCGTGCGCCACAATGCCTGGTTAATGTGTGTGTGTTTAGTAAAGATGGAGTTTCTCCATGTTGGTCAGGCTGGTCTCAAACTCCTGACCTCAGGTAATCCACCCGCCTCGGCCTCCCAAAGTGCTGGGATTACAGGCGTGACCCACCATGCCTGGCCAAGGTGAGAAACTGCAGTGAAACTGATGTGCTTCGTGTGTCTTTCTGTATTGTTCTGTCATAAAGAGGGGTATAGAATGCAGGCCTAGGCACCTGTAAGCCTGCTGTTCAAGATGGCTCAGCAGACTGCTCAGTTATAAACTTTGCTGCAGATTTCTGGTAAAAAAAAAAAAAAAAAAAGGACGAATTCTCCCTTTTGTTTTGTTTCATGTCCTTGGGAACCTGACTTGATAACCATGTGGCGGCCCTTTCTCTCGGTCTCCGCCGTCCGGGGCGGTCCTTTCTCTTGGTCTCCGCCGTCCGGGGCGGTTCTCTCTCTCGGTTTCCACCATCCAGTGGACAGGAATTTGGGGGTTCATGTCATAGTCCTAAAAATTATCTTGAGCAGTTAGAAGCCTTTGCACGCTCAAAATTGGCTGCTTTAGGCTCCTTCTGGAAAGAGCGATGGAGACTGCTCAGGGCTGTAGCTCAGTAGCTAAAGCTTTGTCTTTTCAGAATGGTGGCCTGGGTCCAGGGTTCAGTTCCTGACTTAGAGAATGAGTGGTTTCTAGTTTGATATTTGAGTGACCTTTACCATTTATTAATTATCTTCCCTTCCAGGAACTGTCTTGAATTTTTCTTTCTCTGAGCACTTGTGAAGTTACCTTTGGTAAAGTTCAAAAGGCAGAAATGGGCCGGGCGCAGTGGCTCATGCTTATAATCCCAGCACTTTGGGAGGCTGAGGCGGGCGGATCACGAGGTCAGGAGATCGAGACCACGGTGAAACCCCGTCTCTACTAAAAATACAAAAAATTAGCCGGGCGTGGTGGCAGGCGCCTGTAGTCCCAGCTACTCGGAGAGGCTGAGGCAGGAGAATGGCGTGAACCTGGGAGGTGGAGCTTGCAGTGAGCCGAGATTGCGCCACTGCACTCCAGCCTGGGCGACAGAGCAAGACTCCATCTCAAAAAAAAAAAAAAAAAAGGACTGTTATCCAAAATATACACAGAATTATCTTTTTTCTTTTTTCTTTGTTTCTTTTTTTCTTTTCTTTTCTTTTTTTTTGTTTTTAGAGGCAAAGTCTTACTCTGTTGGCCAGGCTAGAGTGCAGTGGTGCGATCTTAGCTCACGGCAACCTCAAACTCCTGGGCTCAAAGGATCCTTCCCACTCAGCCTTCCAAGTAGCTAGAATTGTAGGCATGCACCAACACATCCGGTTAATTTTTATTTACTTATTTAGAGACAAGGTCTCCCTGTGCTGCCCAGGCCAGGGATGCTGTCCTTGTGCTCAATGGTGGGATGGTATTTCAGTTCAAGGTGCAACAGGTACCAAATTTAGGTCCAAATCCCTGAGAATCTTCCATGGAACCCATATAAATCTAAACAGCCTCATGACCCAGGGGCCACAGCTGCTTCCAGAAATCTTCAGTTCGGTTCAAAAGACAATGGCGATCTGTGTTCAGCTTCTGCAAAGGGGCAGTACCAGGGTCTACCCACGTCACAGAGCACAGTTTTCCTCGAAGAAACCCTGTAGGCTTGTACCCTTCTGCACAGAGTCCTACACTCTGGACAGTGGCTGAAAATTCTCCCTGTGTTCCTGTCACTCATCGACAGTCCTTTGGTACTACACTCTCATCCACTTCCTCTGTCCTTCTCCCCTGGGCCCCCAACATTCTGACCCCCCACACCTCTCTCCTCGACGCTAGCCCTCTCTTTCCTCTGCGCTCCTCTTGGGGGTGGCGCCGAAGCCCCCGCCTCATCAACTCATCAACCCCCCGCTCTCCTTCTGGGACAATTCGCCCCCAGAGCCTTTGGGGGTCCCAAATGGAACCAGAAGTGGCAGGATCTGCTTGCTGCCAACCTGAGGTCTGTCTTCCCCTCTTCTTACCAACAGAACCCTGTTTGTGTGGATCAGCAAAGTGCTTCCCCATAAAACTTTGCAGAAGGTGACCTTGGGACACAGTCTGGGCAATGAGGGGAAAGGGAGCCTGCTGGGTGGTCTTGGGGAAACCATGGCTCCTGAAGGTGGTGGGTGGAGCTGCCACGGCCGTTGGCTCTTGGCCTCCCTCCGCCTTTGTCCTGTCGGACATGGACACAAAGCTCGGAGGTCCACTAGCGATGCCCAGGCCCAGGAGCCCAGGAGAGGAGATGGCCCTGGCAGCTGGGAGGCCACCTCGGTCTTTGTTCTGGGAGAATGACTCTCCTGTGGGTTTCGGTTTCGTGAGGCCCAAGGCCATCCTAACTCGTACACCTTGGACCTGTCTCCGAGGCCGCAGGTGGAAAGGCAAAGTGCACTTGGCCCCACTTCTGACGCCTCCTTCCGCAGCAATGCTCTCTGTGACCCAATCTTCCACGAAAGCAAACTCTCCTCCAAGGCAGGTGCTGGGCGTCCAGCACTCCTTAAGGAAGGCCTTTCCCTTCCCCACACAGACCCAGAGAGAAAGCGCCTCCCTCATGAAGCTGCTGGTCAAACGCTCGTTCCATTGGGCACTCACTGTACCAAGAAACCTGGTAGAGCAGCCGAAGAGAGAAAGGTTCAAACTGGTCTCAAAAGTAAGACGGCTTCAACACGGAAAGGAACCTGGACACAGCTGCAACGTGGACGGCCCTGAGGACACTGAATAAGCCAGACACAGAAGGACAAATGCTGTGTGGTAGCACTTACCTGAGGCAAGGCCCCTAGAGCCTCCAACTCATAGAGAGAGAAAGGAGAACGGGGGGGCCAGGGCTGTGGGAAGGGGATGGGAAATGGGTGTTTAATGGGGAGAGAGTCTCAGTTTGGGAAGATGAGAAAGCTCTGGAGAGGGACGATGGTGATGGGTGAACAATGTGAATGTACTTCATGCACACTTAGCAATGGTTAAAATAGTATATTTTATGTTATATAAATTTTACCACAATTTAAAAAATAAGACAAAAAAAGCCAGTGTACCCATAATCCAATTAATTATTAGCTCAAGTGTTTTCCTGAGATAGGTCAGGAAATCAAAGCCTCTGCTTGTTTCTTCAGGAAGGGCCCCGGCAGGACCTTGAGAACAGCAATTGATCTGCCCCACCCTGGAGAACAGGGGCCGTAAAGTCTTATCAGGGTCATCGTGCCACCAACCCTTGACACCCTCGGAGAACACGAGCCTGCAAGGTGTTTATCCTGTATACAATTCCCTCTCAGAGCCGAGCTGCTCAGAACCAAAGCTGTCCCTCAAGTGTGAATTAATCATGACTGCTGCTGGTGGCTGTGGGGTGTCCCTTCACCAGCCGGGGGCAGCCTCCCTCCCTCCCTGGCCCCCAGGCCCTGGTGGTCTTCACTGGGGAGGCAGGGCCTTGCTGCCGGGGCCTCCTGTTGGCAGGGCCTGGTGGAGGGGCATGAGTGGGACTCTCTTTCCAGAGGGGGCTGGGCCCCTCAGCCTCGGGGGCAGAACCCCCTCTTTTGCCTCATTAGGTGGATGAGAGGAGGTGCCTATCTTTGGGGAGCCCCAGGACCTGTCTCCTTTACTTCCAAGGACATAGAGGACAGGAGGCTTGGGAGGAGCAAAGAGCCAGGTGGCCCCTGAGGCAGAACTGCCTCCCGGGCATATGACGCTCTCCCTTGGGGCGGAAAATCCCTCTTGCCCTGCAGGGCAGGGGGCTCTCCCGGCTGCCAAGGCCATCAGGGTGGTGACATGGAAGCACCAGGGCCCTTCCTGCTGCACTTGGGGAGCCCACCAGGACCTGGATCCTGCCTCCTCCTCATTACAGGCCCAGGGGCCCTCTGCCTCCCCATCCCCTGTGCTACAGTGGACCCAGCCCCTGCCCCGAGGGTCACACTGCTGCCTGCTGGGAAAGGCAGCTGGCCCCCATCGGGCTGGCTCTCCCTGGCCCAGTGTGCCCTCCTGGGTAGTTCCTCCTCGCTCACCAGCACAGCTCTGGTGCACACACCCACAGCAGGTCCACACGGCTCTCACACCACCTCCCTTCTCTGCTCAAATGTCTCCTCTCCCGAGGCCTCTGACCACCTGTCTAAAGTACTCCCCAAGTTCACTCTCTTGTGCATTGGTCTCCAGAGGTGGTGAAGCCTGGGGGTCTGGGGTCCTGTGCACCCTGTTGAGTGGGCGGCTGGTCCAGCTCCTGGCTCTGCCACTCACTGGTCACTCTGTGACCCTGGACACACTCTAGGCGAGTTTCTGTGTCTGTGGATGGACGGTTCCTGCTCCCTAAGGTGGTTGTGATCTCAAAGGTGGTGATATTAAAACACTTAGACCCGGGC
Organism: Nomascus leucogenys; assembly: GCF_006542625.1. Taxonomy (NCBI): domain Eukaryota; kingdom Metazoa; phylum Chordata; class Mammalia; order Primates; family Hylobatidae; genus Nomascus; species Nomascus leucogenys. Next base: position 82,786,783 of record NC_044401.1, read on the forward strand.
CTGAGTGGAGCCGGGCCTCCTCCTTCACATAAATCAACTGGAAATGGACCAAGGCCGACATTTAAGAACTAAAACCATAAAACACTTAGGAAAAAATGTAGAGAAATCTTCATGACCTTGGATTATTATTATTATTATTTTTTGAGATGGAGTTTGCTCCATTACCCAGGCTGCATTGCAATGGTGCGATCCCGGCTCACTGCAACTTCTGCCTCCTGGGTTCAAGCGATTCTCCTGCCTCAGCCTCCCTAGTAGCTGGGATTACAGGCGCCTGCCACCTTGCCGGGCTAATTTTTGTATTTTTAGTAGAGATGGGCTCACCATGTTGGCCAGGGTGGTCTCAAACTCCTGACCTCAAGTGATCCGCCCGCCTCGGCCTCCCAAAGTGCTGGGATTACAGGTGTGAGCCACCGTGCCCGACCAACCTTGGATTCTTAGATATAACACCAAAAGCATGGGCAATAACAACAAGATAATAAAGATAAATTGTACTTCATCAAAATTAAAATCTTTTGTGCATCAAAGGACACTATCAAGGGGCTAAAGAGATCACCGCAGAAAGGGAGAAAGTGTTTGCGAGTCATGTATCCGGTAAGGACTCATATACAGAATATAAAAAGGACTCCTTCAAATCAACAACCAAAAACCAACAGCCCAATTTCAAAATGAACAAAGGACTTGAATAGACATTTCTCAAAAAAAAAAAAAAAAAAAATGCGAATGACTGACAAGCACGTGAAAAGTTGCCCAACCTCGTTAGTCATTATGAAAATGCAAATGAAAAGAACAGTGAGATACCCTCTTACCTCCACTACGATGGCAATTATTACGAAACTAAACAAAACAAACATGAAGAAAACAAGTGATGCGAACCCTCCCACGTTGCTGATGGGACGGAAGAATTGAAAACAAACTCAAACCACACTAATGTGTCCACTTTGCTAGTAGCGTTATTCATAACAGTCAAAATGTGGAAGCAACCAAGTGTTCATAAACAGGTGAACGGACAAACAAAACTCAGTCTATCCGTACAGAGAAATACGATTCAGGAATGAGATCCCGACGCATGGATGAACCTTGGGCACATCACACTGAGTGACATGAACCTGACACAGAAGGACAAGTACTGTAAGAATCCACTTCTATGAAATAATTAGAACAGGCAAATCCATAGAGACAGAAAGTAGATGAGACAAGTGACCAGAGGCTGGGGGGACGGAGGAATGCAGAGTTGCTGTTTAATGGTGAGGGAGTTTCTGTCTGACAGATAAAAAAGATTTTGGAAATAGTGGTGATGGTTTACACAACATTGTGCATGTAAATAACATCACTGAACTGTGTACACTTAAAAATGATTAAAACAGAAAGAGTTCTGTTACGTGTGATCCTTTGCCACAATTTTTAAATAGCGCCTGCCCCGTGGTCAGTGCCTGCTGTGTTGGCCGCAGTGCTGTGCTGCTCACAGCTGGTGCTGACCGCTATTTCTTGCTCTAGGGCGGTAGGCGGCATCTGAGAGCGTGAACAAAATGCCCTACCCAGAAGGAGCTACGTCTTTGTTGGGAGACAGAAAATAAACAGGACAAATAAATAAACAACACATGGATTAAACAGTGCCAAGGGCCGGGCGTGGTGGCTCACATCTGTGATCTCAGCACTTTGGGAGGCAGAGATGGGCGGATCACTTGAGGTCAGGAGTTCGAGATCAGCCTGGCCAACATGGTGAAACCCTGTCTCTACTAAAAATACAAAAATTAGCCAGGCGTGGTGGCGGGCACCTGTAATCCCAGCTACTCGGGAAGCTGAGGCAAGAAAATTGTTTGAACCCAGGAGGCAGAGATTGCAGTGAGCAGAGATCACACCACTGCACTCCAGCCTGTGTGACAGAGCGAGACTGCGTCTCAAAAAACAAAAACAAAAAACAAACAAAACAGTACCAAGGACAGAGCAGAGAGAGGAGAAGAAACGAGGGGGCAGGTCCACAGTGGGGATGCAGTCAGGTGCAGGGCAGGGCCGTGGTCTGGCAGGAGCTGGCCCACTCAGGACACAGGCCTGGGTGGCTGGGAGAGCCAGGAGCGGCCAGGCTCCCTGGGCTGCTGTGGGGCTGGGGAGGGTGTGAGGGGAGGGAGACGTCGGGCTCTCCTGAGGGGAAGGGAATCAGGGAGCGGGCCACGCTCTGCACAAGCATAAAAAGGGTGGATCCGATGTGGCCTGTGAGATGAGAAAGGGGCTGAGGCAAGAGGAGGGATGGAGGTGGGGAACTAGAGCGGGAACAGAGTTTGCAGGTAACTCCCAAGGCCCAGGTATCCTAGTTTGAGAAGCCTGTTTACCAGGGAGCTGGGATGGCCGGGACCACCCCGGGCAGGGGCCGTGCAGCCCCTCCTAGCCACCACCCCCAGTCCGAGGGGGGACAGGTGAGGACTTCAAAGGGCCAGGCCCTCCAGCGTCCTCATCAGAAGCTCAGGCGAGGGCACACAACGTGAATTACCGTTGCACAGTGCAAGCTCCAGCAAGTGAGGCTCCGCAGTGCCCTTGCAGAAGGAAGGGTTTTCCCCCAGCCTGGTCCCCGCTGCGGTGTTTCCCCTCAGGGCAAAAAATCACTCCGCGGAGGCTCCCCGGCGGCCGCTAGAGGACCCCACAGTCCCTCGCAACCATTCACTGCCCCATCTCTCCAGGGTCCACCCCACGAAGCTTGATCCACTCTCTTCACCCTCCTGGCTCCCAAAACTGTCCAGGGACCCATGGAATTTCATGGTCTAACAGCGGCAAAGCACCTTTTGCTCTCAAATTCTTTGAACTTCATTCCACCCTCCGGCTGGCACGATGTCCAGTCCAGCTCCTCCTCCCTCCTCCTTGCTCCTCCCCCTCCTCCTCCTCCCCCTCCTCCTCACCCCTCCTCCTCGCTCCTCTCCCCTCGTCCTCGCTCCTCTCCCCTCCTCCTCCCCCCTCCTCCCCCCTCCTCCCCCCCTCCTCCCCCTCCTCCCCCCTCCTCCCCCCCTCCTCCCCCCTCCTCCCCCCTCCTCCCCCTCCTCCCCTCCCCCCCTCCTCCCCCCTCCTCCCCTCTCCTCCCCTCCTCCTCCCCCTCCTCCTCCCCCTCCTCCTCCCCCTCCTCCTCCCCCTCCTCCTCCCCCCTCCTCCTCGCTCCTCCCCCCTCCTCCCCGCTTCTCCCCCCTCCTCCTTGCTCCTCACCCCTCCATGTGGGCTGGGGATTTGTCTGTTTTGCTCACTGACACTTTCCAAGCACCTAGAACAGGGCCTGGCACCCAGTGGGAGCAGCTGATGTTTTCCGAACGAGTGAGCCCAGTAACTGTTTCAAACAGGCAATGGAAGGGCTTGAGGGCTTCCCCCACTGGCATTATTTTAAATTTTATAGGCAATGACTGAATATATTAATTTTAAGAAAATCTAATAGTATAAATATGTATGAAATAAAATGTGAAAATGACCTTTCCCTCCATGAAAGTCACTGTTCTTCCCACAGAGAATCTCTGTGAATCATTAGTGTGGTAGCACAGACCAATTTTGCAGCAATTATACAGACATTCTGTGACGCTGATCTACTTGTGCCGTTACCACACCATCTATACTTAGCACTACAGCTTGATAATAAGTCTGGGGTGTCAGTCCCCCAACTGTATTCTTCTTCATGTTCATGGCTGTCTTAGTTATTCTTGTCCTTCACATTTCTGCTTTCATCTTAGAATTAGCCTTGGAATTCCCACTAATGGAAAACCTGTTGGGGTTTTGGCTGGAATTTTACTGAACCTATAGTTCCATTTGAGGAGAATAAAAATTGTCAAAGTCATCTATTTTAAAATTCATGAATATAATATAACCTACCAATTATTTAAGGCATTTAAAAAATATCTCTCTAGAATGTTTTACAGTTTTCTATGTAAATATTATGCCCATCTTACATTTGATATTTTTTATGCTTTTAAAAATATCATTTTTGGGGCCAGATGCAGTGGCTCATGCCTGTAATCCCAGCACTTTGGGAGGCCAAGGTGGGTGGATCATGAGGTCAGGAGTTCAAGACCAGCGTGGCCAATATGACAAAACCCTGTCTCTACTAAGAATACAAACATTAGCCAGGTTTGGTGGCATGCACCTGTAATCCCAGCTACTCCAGAGGCTGAGGCAGGAGAATTGCTCGAACCTGGGAGGTGGAGGGTGTAGTGAGCCCAGATCATGCCACTGCCCACCAGCCTGGGTGACAGGGCAAGACTCCATCTCAAGAAAAACAAACAAACAATCTTTTTTTTTGCTTCATTGTCTAATTTTTTATTGATGGTAAATAGAACTACAACCAATTTTGGCATATTGGCATTACAACCAGTGGCCCTGCCAAATACATTATTAATTCTAATAGCTTATCTATAGATTATCCTAGATTCTTGACACCCTCAACTATATTATTTTAAAATAATTATAGTTTCATTTTCTTCTTCTTTCTAATCTTTATAACTTTTATTTCTTTTTCTTGCCTTATTGCACTGCCTTGCATCTCTAGTACAATGTTGCCTTGAACTGGTGACAGTAGATATTCTTGCTTCATTCTCATTCTAAGATGAAAGCCTTTCAATACTTCAGCTTTTACTGTGATGTTTGCTCCAGACCTTATTTATTTATCTTTATTTATTATTATTATTATTATTTGAGATGGAGTTTTGCTCTTGTTGCCCAGGCTGGAATGCAATTGTGTGATCTCGGCTCACTGCAACCTCCTCCACCTCCTGGATTCAAACAATTCTCTTGCCTCAGCCTCCCAAGTAGCTGTGATTACAGGCATGTACCACCAGGTCCGGCTAATTTTGTATTTTTAGTAAAGATGGGGTTTCTCCATGTTGGTCAGGCTGGTCTCGAACTCCTGACCTCAGGTGATCTGCCTGCCTTGGCTTCCCAAAGTGCTGGAATAACAGGCGTGAGCCTCCTCGCCCAGCCCTGTTTGTTTATTACAGATAAGACTAAGGAAATTTCTTCTATGCTTAGTTTGCTTCTTTCTTTTCTTTTCTTCTCTCTTTTTTTTGCTCTTATTGCCCAGGCTGGAGTGCAGTGGCACGATTTCAGCTCACTGCAACCTCCGCCTCCTGGGTTCAAGTGATTCTCCTGCCTCAGCCTCCCGAGTAGCTGGGATTACAGGCACCCACCACCACCCCCGGCTAATTTTTGTATTTTTAGTAGAGATGAGGTTTCACCTTGTTAGCCAGGCTGGTCTTGAACTCCTGACCTCAGATGATCCATCCACCTCGGCCTCCCAAAGTGCTGGGATTACAGGCGTGAGCCACCACACCCGGCCTTAGTTTTCTTTTTTAAAAAAAATGATGAAGGGATGTTGATTTCTATTACATGCTATTTCTGTATCGATTGAGGTAATCAAATGATTTTTTTCCTTTTCCTGTTAATGTAATGACTCGCATTATTTAAATCATTTTAAACAAGGCTATAAACCCAACCAAATGACGTGATGACATATGTTTTTATATAGCTAGATTTGATTGGCTAATGTTTTCCTTAGGGTTTTTGTGTCTGTTTATGAGAGAGATTTTTATTGCTTTATCAATGTCCTTAACAGGTTTTTAAAAACAAGGTTATATTTGTTTCATAAAAAGAGATAAAAAGCATTTCTTTTTTTTCTATTATCTGGAAAAGTTTGTGTAAGATTTGTATTATTTCTTTCTTAAAGGTTTGGCAAAATCCACCAGTGAATCTATCTGTTTGAGTTTTCTTTGTGTGAAGATTTAGGTAGAATTCACTGATGAAACGATTGAGGCCTAATTTTTTTCTCTGTGGGGAGGTTTTAAATTACATTTTCAATTTCCTTAGCACAATTGTTCAGATATAGAACTATGTAGACTTTCTATTAATTCTCATGAGAGTTTTTTAAAGTTTCTTCTGGGAATATGTCATATTTAATGTGTCTTTAAATTTATCATCTTCAAATAGGCTGAAGCAATTCTCTTCAAATTTATGTTCATAATTTTCCTTTATTAACTTTTTAATATCTGTAAGATCTGTAGCAGTGCCCCCTTTTCATTCCTGAAGTGTGATATTTGTATCCTCTCTCTTTTTTCTTCAACAGCCACACCTGGAGTATCTTCATTAATTTTATCAAAACCATTTTTTTCAATTTTTGTCTTTGTTAACCTTCTCTATTGTGCATTTATTTTCTATTGTTATTAAGTCCTGCTCTTATATTTATTTTTTCTTCTATTTTCTTGGAGTTTAATTAGCAACCTCTACATCCCCAAATTTTATTATTATTATTATTATTTTGAGACGGAGCCTTGCTCTGTCTCTCAGGCTGGAGTACAGCTGTATGATCTTGGCTCACTGGAGCCTCCACCTCCCAGGCTGAAACAATTCTCATGCTCCAGCCACTGTGGAGCTGGGGTTATAGGTGTGCACCACTATGCCAGCCTAATTTTCATAGTTTTAATAGAGACGGGGTTTCACCATATTGGCCAGACTGGTCCTGAACTCCTGACCTCAAGCAATCTGCCTGCCTCCACCTCCCAAAGTGTTGGGATTACAGACATGAGCCACTGCACCTGGTCACCCCCAAATCTTTTAGAGGAATGCTTTGTTTATCGGTTTTTAGATTTTATTCTTCTGTAAAAAAAAAAAAATCTATATGTGTATATATGTGTGTGTGTGTATATAATATGTGTATTATATATTATATATACTATATTATATATAGTATGTGTACTATATATACATATATACACACATATATACACATACTATACGTATGTGTACGTATATATAAGGATATATATATATATAAAATATATACATATTGCCATAAATTTACTTCAAGGCATGAGTTTATCTGGATACCACAAATTTCGATATACCATAGTTTTATTATTTTCATTGTAAATGTGTCTTTTCACATTTTAAAAATTCTTTTTTTTAACTTAATGCTTTAAAATGTTAAAACCATACACACCATACAAAAACAAGATGTGGGCTGGATTTGACACACAGGACGTTTGCCAGCCCCTGAGACAGTATGTAGCTTTTTGGGCCCAGGTATTTTCACTGAGGATGATGTATGTGAGATTCACCCATGTGCTTTTGCGTCTTAGTAGTTTGTTCCTTTTTATTGATAATTAGTGTCTCCATGTGTGGATGTGATCTGCTGCTTTTTTTTTTTGAGACGGAGTTTCATTCTTGTTGCCCAGGCTGGGGTGCAGTGGCGCGATCTCGGCTTGCTGCAACCTCCGCCTCCCAGGTTCAAGCGATTCTCCTGCCTCAGCCTCCTGAGTAGCTGGGATTACAGGTGTGTGCCACCATACCCGGCTAATTTTGTATTTTAAGTAGAGACGGAGTGTCTCCATGTTGGTCAGGCTGGTCTCGAACTCCTGACCTCAGGTGATCCACCCGCCTTGGCCTCCCAAGTGCTGGGATTACAGGCGTGAGCCACCATGCCCTGACAAATCTGTTGCTTTTTTTTTTAATGAGGCAGAGTCTTGCTCTGTCGCCCAGGCTGGAGTGCAGTGGCGCGATCTGGGCTCACTGTAAGCTCCGCCTCCTGGGTTCACGCCATTCTCCTGCCTCAGCCTCCCGAATAGCTGGGACTACAGGCACCTGCCACCACGCCTTGGCTAATTTTTTGTATTTTTAGTAGAGACGGGGTTTCACCATGTTAGCCAGGATGGTGTCAATCTCCTGACCTCGTGATCCGCCCACCTCGGCCTCCCAAAGTGCTGGGATTACAGGCATGAGCCACCGCACCCTGACAAATCTGCTGCTTTTTAATTTGCTTTATTTGTTTAATAACTGGTATGTTTCGGACACCTTTCTATGTTGGTGTATATAAATATACTTCACTATTTTTATCTTCATCATAGTTGCCTATGGTTAAGATGTACCACAAGTTATTAATCAGTGCCCTATTGATGAAAATTGGATCAGTTTCATTTCCCTCCTCTTATAAAGAGTGCTCTAGGGAACAGCCTGATGCCTGGGTTGGAGGAAGGCTATAATGGCCTGATCAGGAGGTTGTGCATGTCACTCATAGCCACAGTCACATGGCCGACCCTGACAGCAGGAAAGGATAGGACATGCAGTCTAGCTATTTGTCCAGGAAGACAGGAACAGAAATTTTGGAGATCAGCTAGCAATCTCTGCTACATTACTCATGCATATTTTCCACTGTGTGGTTTTTTTTTTTTTTTTTGAGATGGAGTTTCGCTCTTGTTGCCCAGGCTGGAGCGCAGTGGCACAATCTCTGCTCACTGCAAACTCTGCCTCCCGGGTTCAAGTGATTCTCCTGCCTCAGCCTCCCGAGTAGCTGGGATTACAGACACACACCTCCAAGCTCGACTACTTTTTTGTATTTTCAGTAGAGATGGGGTTTCTCCATGTTGGTCAGGCTGATCTTGAACTCCGACCTCAGGTGATCTGCCTGCCTCGGCCTCTCAAAGTGCGGGGATTACAGACATGAGCCACTGCGCCCGGCCTCCACTGTGTTGTATTTTGCTAATTTGCATGGTACGCATGCACACACACACACACAGACACACACACACACACACACACACACACGTCTCTCGTGTGGGAAACTACTTTGTCAGCTAGAGTACCGTGCTTTATGTGTACTTCCTTTGCTCTTAGTTTTTTTTTTTTTTTTTTTTTTTTTTTTTTTTTTGAGACCAAGTCTCGCTCTGTCGCCCAGGCTGGAGTGCAGTGGTGCGATCTCGGCTCACTGCAAGCTCTGCCTCCCGGGTTCACGCCATTCTCCTGCCTCAGCCTCTCCGAGTAGCTGGGACTACAGGCGCCCGGCACCACGCCCGGCTAATTTTTTGTATTTTTAGTAGAGACGGGGTTTCACTGTGGTCTCGATCTCCTGACCTCGTGATCCACCCGCCTCGGCCTCCCAAAGTGCTGGGATGACAGGCATGAGCTACTGTGCTTGGCCCTCCATGAATCTTGACAGGTGTATAGTGTCATGTAGCCACCTAGTGTCCAGCTCTTGGCCTCTTTTCTTTTTTTTCTTTCTTTCTCTCTCCCTTCCTTCCTTCCTTCCTCCCTCCCTCCCTCCCTCCCTCCCTCCCTTCCTTCCTTTTCTTTTTTCCTTTCTCTTTCTTTCTTTCTTTCTTTATTTCTTTCTTTCTTTCTTTCTTTTCTTTCTTTCTTCTTTCTTTCTTTCTTTCTTTCTTTCTTTCTTTCCTTTCTTTTCTTTCTTTCGTTTCTTCTTTCTTTTTTCTTTCTCTTTCTTTTTTTTCTTTCTTTCTTCTTGCTTTCTTTCTTCTTCTTCTTTTCTTTCTTTCTTTTTCTTTAACATAAGTTAATGCTTTTTATTTTTTATTTTTTGAGAGGATCTCGCTGTGTCACCCAGGCTAGAGTGCACGGGCATGATTATGGCTCGCTGCAGCTTTGAATTCCTGGGCTCAAGCACTCCTTCCATCTCAGCCTCCCAAGTAGCTAGGACTATAGGCGCTATATATAGGACTAGGGGCCGCCATGTGTGGCTAATGTTTAAATTTTTTGTAGAGGCAGGGTCTCAGTCTCACTATGTTGCCAAGGCAGGTCTCAAACTCCGGCCTCAAGTGATCCACTTGCCTCAGCCTCCCAAAGTGCTGGGATTACCGGTGTGAGCCACTGTGCCCAGCCCAGAGCTTGGTCTCCAGCAGAAGGAACCAGGGCTACTGGCTTGTTCTATGTTCGCTTATTCCAGGACAGGGGCAGAAAACACAGGAGTCTGGAGCATTTTGTGGTACCAGAAAGTAAAAAAGTGTCAAAACAAGCAAATGGAAAAGCTCTGCAATTCTGAGGATATGCTAAAGGGACACAGGGCTGAAGGGAAGGACCCCAATACCCAGAGCTGGGACAATCTGAGCTACAAAATTAAGCAGTGGGAACTGTAACCCAGTACAAAACGAACATGCTTGAGTCCACACTGACATGAATAAATGAATCAGTAATAATAAGCGGGGAAAAGAGACAAGTCTCTAATGCGAAAGAAGGACAAATAAAGCCTGTAGAGACCCCACCCCCAAGGAGGGGAGTGTGACCGGCCACCCTTAGGTGGGGCTGTGCATAGTGACTCCCTCCCAAAGGGAACAGTATGGGAAGGGGAGTGAAAAGAGTCACTTCACAATGAGGAAAGCTGACAGACGGTCTCACTCAGGTGGCCAAGGCCAACATCAGGAGTGAGAAGTTCTTGGTGTGATGTGATGAGAAGGCGCTGTCCCTCTGTGGTCCTCCTCCTCAAGCCCCAGAGCCCTAATCTAATCATGAGAAAAGCAGCAGCCGAACCTCAATAGAAGGGTGGGGTGTCCTACGATAAACCTGGCCAGTTACCTTCAATGTCACCGAAAAACAAGGAGGACGAGAAACTGCCCCAGCAGACAGGAGCTCAGGAGATGTGGACACGGAATGTAAAATGGTGTTGATCCTGGAACAGGAAATGAGAGACAGTGTGAGGAAATCTGAATCGAGTATGGACTTCATGAACCATAACTAATGTATCAATATTGGTTCATTAATTGTGACAAATGTATCATACATATGGTATTAGCATTCTCCAGAGAAACAGAGCGAACAGGTTGTGTGTGCATGCGTGTGTGTGTGTGTACCCACCCATCCCCAACACACGTATATGTGGAGAGAGAGAGAGATCTATCTTGAGGAACTGCTTATGTGATTGTAGAGGCTTGGTAAGCCCGGAATCTGATAGAGGAGCCCAGGTGGCTGGAGGCCCCGAGAAAAGCTGATGCTGCGGTGGAGCCTGAGGACCGTCTGGAGGCAGAATTCCTTCTTCCTCCTCAGGAGAGGTCCGTCTTTGTTCTCCTAAGATCTTCAACTGATTGGATGCAGCCCACCACATTATGGAGGGTCTTCTGCTTTTCTCAAAGTTCACCAATTTAAAGGTTAGTATCTCATCCAAAAGACACCTTTGCAGAAATATCCAGAACAATGTTTGACTAAACGTGGGCACCACGTCCCAGTCAAGCCGACGCACAGCACCATCGAAACCGTCAGTGCTGCGCAATGCGGAGAGTGTCAACTGACACCAGAGTCCCGTACGGGCAGGTTCCATATGAAGAGGGCTTGAGTCAAAGCTGAGTTCCCGAGGAGGGGCGTGCACAGGGGTGGGGTGGAGGGTCAGAGGCCACACCCGCCACGGGATCTCTTCCCATGAATCCCAGTTTCAATAAATTCTACTAAATCTACAAGGTATTTAGGGGAAATGTGGTTTTTTTTCAGATGAAAGGAAGGGGCCAAGTCTTAGAATCTGGCTTAATTTTTTGGAAGTGGTCATTCAGTTTTGAACAAAATACTGTGAAGTATCAAAGTTTTTATGTGACATGAAAATGGTATTCAAGCTTTTTTTTTTGAGACGGAGTCTTGCTCTGTTGCGCATGCTGGAGTGCAATGGCACAATCTCAGCTCACTGCAATCTCCGCCTCCCAGGTTCAAGCAATTCTCCTGCCTCAGCCTCCCAAGTAGCTAGGAGTACAGGTGTACGCCACCATGCCCAGCAAATTTTTGTATTTTTAGTAGAGACCAGATTTCGCCATTTTGTCCGGGATGGTCTCGAACTCCTGACCTCAGGTGATCCGCCCACCTTGGCCTCCCAAAGTGCTGAGATTACAGGCGTGAGCCACCGCGACCGGCTGGTTCTCAAACTTGGCTGTGTATCATACTCACCTGGGGGTTGTTGTAACAGATTATAGGCCCACTCCATTTTCCGATTTGTTTTCAACAAGGCAGGTGATGCTGATGCTGCTGGTCCAGGAACCACACTTTAAGAACCACTATTTTACGTGAAGAAATAGATTTCTAATGCAATAAAAAAGGAACATGCAAATGTTCCTCATGCATGTGTGCTCTTTCTGGGTCTCTGATTCGAAGAGCTCCATGGAAGAGGGCGGTGCCCCCATCTGTGCCTCCTCCAGCAGCTTCTGTGGTTCCAAGTCTGGACACAGGGTGGTGCCATGTGCCCACAGGTGTCCACCGGACCTTCCAGGTGGTCCTGCAGGCTGAGGTGGCCTTGCAGCTTTGTGAGAGAGGGTGTGCACGGTGGCTGGTCTCCCTCCCACCTCCCAGGGGCATTAGGGGTATGTCCAGGGCAAGCTTGATAGGTATGTGCTGAGTGGCTGAAGAAGGCGAGCATGAAGATTCAGGTAACAGGACTGCTTTTGTCCATCCGTGGCCTTGAGCGCAACTTCTGATGCTGCCCGTGTCCAGGATGAGCCAGGACGAGCCAAGACGGGCCACGATGGGCCAGGACGGGCCAGGACGGGCCAGGATGGGCCACGATGGGCCACGATGGGCCAGGAGGGGCCAGGAGGGGCCAGGATGGGCCAGGACGGGCCAGGACGGGCCAGGACGAGCCAAGACGGGCCACGACGGGCCAGGACGGGCCAGGACGGGCCAGGACGGGCCAGGACGGGCCAGGACGGGCCACGATGGGCCAGGAGGGGCCAGGACGGGCCAGGAGGGGCCAGGACGGGCCAGGATGAGCCAGGACGGGCCACGATGGGCCAGGACGGGCCAGGATGGGCCAGGATGAGCCAGGATGGGCCTGGATGAGTCTGGCAGACCTGAGCCTGGAACCCTGAATGCTCTTCAAGTCTCAGTTTCCCCAGATGTTACATGGGGCCTTAATCTCCATCCCGCACCCCCACTTGGCCACCTCTTTCTCTCTGGGTCACATTATTTTCCTTCTATTAAAGGGCAGACCTGGGGGTGGCGGGGAAGAGGGTCTAGGCCTCAGGGTGATGACGGGAGAGGCCATCTCAGGCAGCCTTGCTGTGGGTGGGGGGCCTCAGGATCTTTACCACATGGTTCGGTTTGAACAAGTGGTTCAAACGGGGGACTAAAAACAAGGCTAGGATAAAGACCAAAGCTCACTTCTGCTGCTGTGGGGCCCCAGAAGCAGGAGCTGCGTGAGTGTGAAGTGAGCAGGACAGGTTTGTGCTTGGAAAGGTCAGAAAGGTCGGAAGGCTGGTGAGGGGCAGACGGGAAGAGGTTGGAGGCTGTGGACGGCGTGGCCATCTGAGCTTGAGGGAGGCTGATGAAATCTCTCTCTCCTGGAGGGCAGTGCTTCCTCCTGACATTGCTGCTCCCACCCCTGCCAGCTCCCTCCTCTCAGCCTTCATCGGGGGCATCACCCACCAAAGGCTGGGCTGGCTGGGGACTTGTTTGGAAGCCCAATGTCCTGCAGCACAATGGGCCTCTCCACTGCCCACCCACACACACCACCTGCACCCCCCACTCCACTTAAGCTCAAAAAAGGCAGAGGTGGAGGCCTCCCTCAGGGCAAGCCTGGGTGGCGGTGCAGCTAGTTCTTATCTGTAAAAGACAAAACACCATAGGCTGGGAGACTGATCCTTTGAACACGCACTCAGGTCCACAGCCTTATCCAGAGCTGGACCCCAAAGCTATAATTAAAGGTTCAGGTGGAAGGGATTATTACAGAGGAGGGGCAGAGCCCCCCACGGCCTGAGGCTGGTATTGGGAGCCCAGCACTGCTGGAGATAACATTCAGGACACCCTCCTTCCTCTGGCCTCACAGGACTTGGCTCCTGCTTGAGAAACCAAGTCAGAAGAAGACTGGCCAGGGACCTGGAAGGTGGGGTGGGAAGCCCAGGAAGTAGTCTCACATTTAGGACAAATGTGGTTTCTGGGGAAGAATAAAAGTAAAATCATGTTCCTAGTGAAATTTGCTCATATCACCAATTTACTATTTCAAAACAAACAGATACAGGATGATTGTCCCTAGTGAGGGTGGTGACCACAGCCACGCCTGGAGGTACAGACAATGAGCATGGAGAAATCTGGGGGCCTAGGTGGGGTCAGATGTCCTACTGCTTCTACTGGCTCCTGAGCTTGTACTCAGCTGTGGCCTTTTTCATGGTCAATGACAATACTGTGGGTCATTCTGATGGAGAAGTGTAATCCCCACAGTTGCTCTCATGTCTGACTTGGCTTTGTATCCTTCAAATCTAGCCCAGTGCCCAGCATATAATAGAAACTCCATCCATCCTTATAACAACTCCTCCAATCATCCATCCACCCACCTGCCTACCCACCCATCCATCCACCCACCCACCCATCCATCTACCCGTCCATCCACCCACCCATCCATCCATCCACCCTTCCACTCATCCACCCATTCACTCATCCATCCACCCATTGACCCATGTATCCATCCATCCACCCATCCATCCATCCATCCATCTGTCCATGCATCTATCCATCCACTTATCCACTCATCTATCCATCCACCCATCCACACATCCATCCACTCATCCCTGCATCCATCCACCCATCCACTCCTCCAACCCACCCATCTGCCCATCCATCCATCCATCCATCCTCCATGCATCTATCTGTCCACCTATCCATACACTCATCCATCCACCCACCATCCATCCATCCATCCATCCATTCATGCATCCATCCATGCATCCATCATCCATCCACTCACCCGTTGTCCATCCACTCACCCATCCACCCATCCATTCATCCATCTACCCATCCACACATCCATTCACTCATCCCTGCATCCATCCACTCATCCACTCCTTCCACCCACCCATCTGCCCATCCATCCATCCATCCATCCTTCATGCATCTGTCCATCCACCTATACATACACTCATCCATCCGCCCACCATCCATCCATCCATCCATCCATCCATTCATCCATTCATCCATGCATCCATCATCCATCCACTCATCTGTCGTCCATCCACTCACCCATCCACCCATCCATTCATCCATCCACCCATCCATATATCCATATGCCCATCTGTCCATCCATCCATGTAACATTGACTGAAAAATCTGCTAAACCAGACACTGCTCCAGGCTCCAAAGATTCAGTGGTGAACACAACAGAGTCTCTGCCCTCATGGGACTTCTATTCCAGCTTCAAAAGCAGACAGTAAACAAGATCTATCTAAGGAGATATCATTTGAGCAAAGCCTAAATGATCTAAAGAAACAAGTAAAGACCTGAGGGAAAGGCTGTCCAGACAAAGGCGCCAGTGAAGGGTGGGATGCCCTGTGTCTAGGATGCCCTGTGTCTGGGATGTGTTTGGATTATAATCCTGAAAGACACACTCTTGGGTCTTGAAATCTTGAAAGATCAAAATCTCTAAAGTGTAAAATCTCTAATATTTAAAATTCCAAAAATCACAATCGCAGGAACCACAGAAATTTTTAAAAAGCAGCGCCACCTAGAAAATGAATTTGAATGTATTCTCCAAGGAAAGCCATGTCCTAAAAGAAAAAAAAAAAGCAGCTATTCACTGTGATGCAAGACTTCAGAATACAGTTATGGGGTCGTGGAAGTTGGCGAGCTCTTACAGAATACCTCTGCATAGTTGCCCATAATCTACTGTAATACGAGTTACACAGAAAATTCGACATATGGCTTTTTCAAGTTGAATTTTCTGTTAGTTTGTTTTAGCTTTTTTCATCCTCATAAATTGTCAGCATTTTTTTTTTACAGTTCACTATGCTCTGATTTTATCCTTGCATCATTTCAATACTGAAGATATACACTGTGTAGTGACTTATACAGTGTTCTAATTTGTTTTAGGCATTTTTTGCAAAACTGACTCCACAGAAGTGCATTACCACAATGTTGACTGTGTGTGTACATAAAAATGGGAAATTTCCTCAATAAATGAAGAGATGTCCTTTTTGTACATCTGCATTTGTGAAAAATTTCTCTAGATCTTGGTTTTTTTGGCAGCTGGCTACGTGGGGGTGATCTGTTGCGGTTCTCGAGTGAGCCTGTTAGAAGGTGCAGGTTGTTCATCCTGGCTTTTCGGAAGACTGCAGCTATGAAGCTGGGCACACGCAATTCCCACCCGAGCGGTATGTGTTCACGCAGTTCCCCTCTCAACATATTTCTTTACGAATACAGTTCATCTGTGCATAACTGTCATTGGTATGACTGTTTACACTTGCAGAAACGTGGATGTTATTATTGTCTATTTTATTGTGTGAAGTGGCCTATGATGTGTTGTCATGTGTCATGTTTTTATGTTTCTCAGATAAGTCCCCTTTAAAAATGTAAATAAATGGCCGGGCGTGGTGGCTCATGCCTGTAATCCCAGCACTTTGGGAGGCTGAGGCGGGCGGATCACTTGAGGTCGGTAGTTTGAGACCAGCTTGACCAACATGGAGAAACCCCATCTCTACTAAAAATACAAAATTAGCCAGGTGTGGTGGCGGGCGCCTGTAATCCCAGCTACTCAGAGGGCTGAGGCAGAATTGTTTGAACCTGGGAGGCAGAGGTTGCAGTGAGCGGAGATGGTGCCATTGCACTCCAGCCTGGGCAACAAGAGTGAAACTCCGTCTCAAAAATAAAAAAATAAAAAAAAAAGTAAATAAATATCTTTTAAAGAATTTTAAAATTATTTTTTCCAGAATTATATTTTCAGAATTTTGATTTTTCGGGATTTCGGCACACGGAATGTGTCTCTCTGGGCTGTGATCAGCTCATGTCTGGGATGAGACAGGAGCCTTGGTGGGGTGCAGGCAGAGCAGATAAGGGGTAGGGGCAGGACCAGCAAGGCAGGCGGTGGTCAGAGCACTCAGGCCTTGGGGGTGAGTGAAGCCTGTTGGAGGATGCTGAGCAGCGGCAGCAACAAGACCTGATTGTTCTAGAAGACTGTCTGGGCTGCTGTGTGGAGGAGCAGTTGTGGAGGACAGGTCTGAGGCTGGACTTAGGGAGGGTGGGGAGTCAGTGGGCTCGATGCACACATGAGTGTCGGAGGGAGATGGAGGCTCACACTGAGACATTTGGCCTTAGCAGCTGAGAGGGGCTGCAGGAGGTTGAAGGGCCTTGGGAATGTGACCATGAGGTGGGTATAAAGGCTAGTGGTCAACACATCCCAGCGACTGTGACTGACAAGGAACAGCTGGGGTGTCAGGCCATCTGGACCAGGGCCAAATGAGGTCTGGAGAGGGTGGGTGGAAAGACTGAGAGGGGTCTGGGGCCATGAGGTCAGGTGAGGCCTGGACGAGGTGAAAAAAACCAGGAGCTCAGACACCAGCAACCAAAGAGAAAAAGGCTGGAGAAGGTGCTGGAGAACTGTCCTTTGCATGTGGTGGAAGGGAGGGCTCAGGGGCACAGGGCACAGGCTGCCTGGGGCAGAGCGCACAGGCCCTCCCAGGGGGTGGGGGTGGGAGTTTGCACTGAGAGAAGCTGTGGGTGAAATTGTCTCCCAGACAGCAGGAAAACAATTTTATTAGTAAGTGTTTGCTGCGGGAAGGAAAGAACCACTCATTATCTGCAGAAGAGGCTGGAGCCCAACTAACCCAGCACATCTGTCCCTGGGTGCCTTGACCTACCTGTGGCCCCAAGGGAAGGAACCTGGGGTCAGACAACCCCCTGCCCACAGCCAGCACTCAGAAACTGCTGAACTTCTTCCTACCAGGCGTCCGGCATTCTCAGAGGGACAGAGGCTGCCTCCTCAGACGTCATGAGCTGAGCCGAGTGGAGCTGAGCTCCCAACTCTGGGCCACTCTGTGGTAATGCATCACTTAAGAAGGTTCAGCAGCTCACCCAGGAATCCCAAAATTTGAGAATTTGAAAATAGCTCTACATGGTACTACTGCATGGCTGACACCCCAGATGTTTAGGGCTTACTTCAAAAGTATGTCACTTTACCCCGTAGCATTCTTTTTTTTTTTTTTTTTTGAGATGGAGTCTCGCTCTGTCGCCCAGGCTGCAGTGCAGTGGCACAATCTCGGCTCACTGCAAGCTCCGCCTTCCGGGTTCACACCATTTTCCTGCCTCAGCCTCTCCGAGTAGCTGGGACTACAGGCGCCCGCCACCACGCCCGGCTAATTTTTTTCTATTTTTAGTAGAGACGGGGTTTCACCATGGTGCCGATCTCCTGATCTCGTGATCCGCCCACCTCGGCCTCCCAAAGTGCTGGGATTACAAGGGTGAGCCACCGCGCCTGGCCAGCATTCTTTATTTTAAATTTTATTCATTTATTTATTTATTTATTTTGAGACGGAGTCTTGCTCTGTTGCCCAGGCTGGAGTGCAGTGGTGTGGACTCGGCTCTCTGCAAGCTCCGCCTCCCAGGTTCAAGCAATTCTCCTGCCTCAGCTTCCTGAGTATCTGGGACTACAGGTGCCTGCCACCACGCCTGGCTAATTTTTTGTATTTTTAGTAGAGACGGGGTTTCACCGTGTTAGCTAGGATGGTCTCGATCGGGGATGGTCTTGATCTCCTGACCTTGTGATCTGCCCGCCTCGGCCTCCCAAAGTGCTGGGATTACAGGCGTGAGCCACCGCGCCCGGCCCCTCCTTGCATTCTCAAACCTGACTTCCTGGCCCTGCTCCTTTGTGGAGGTCATTTTTCACAAAGAAATGAAAGCCCTTTCCAGGGGTCACAGCTCCCCACACTGCGAGTGTTTTACTTGAAGTCACATCAGGGAGTGCCAGGCTGGGGCTGCTGGTCTGAGGCTGGTTCTCTCCCAGTTCCAAGCAGGTGTCCTTTCTGCTAAGCCCTGTGACAGGAGGGGACAGCTGCAGCTGCCCTTTCAGCTATAAAAAGCCCTAACACGCAAGCAAGCAGAGGATACGCCGAGGAGGACACGCCAGGGAAACCCCGCTGGGACTCAGGAAGGACCTTGTCCTCAGAACCATTCTGAGGCTGCCCGCTGCCCTCAGGCCGCTCTAAGCCCCGCCAAGGTGTCAGGCAGTCCCTGAGGCCCACATCTCTCCAAGCCAGCCGAAACACCCACCTCTCCCGCAGTTAAGTGACCTCCAAGGTAGCAGTGGGCTGTCCTGAGAACTCAGCCCATTCCCTGTGTTTCGGGGTGACACAGAAGTCCAGGATGGAAAAAGGGAGAGGTGACCATAGCCCTGGGACTCAGCCATGACTGTGACAGTGTCTGAACGCCAGGAAAGGGGTCCTTGGCAGCCATCACCTGTAGACCAGGCTTCCAAATGAGCAGCAGAGTCAAGAGTGGGGAGGGGGCGCCTAGTTCTGAGGCTCTGCTCCCCTGGCCAGAGATGGGTGCTTGGCTGAGCTCAGAGGCTTGGTGGACCCATCAGCTTCATCCCCTTAAACAGGAAGAGGAGGGTGGCTTTGAGGGTCAGATGAGAGCACAGGTGAAAACTAAAACCTAAGTTAACCATTTCCACTCCAGTAGAGTATGAATGTCTCTGTTTTCAGCAGAAATAAACAAAGGTCAAGAAGGTCATTTGCCCAAGGTCATATAGCTAAGACCTGAACCTAGATTAAGGTCCCCATTCTAGGCCATATTTGCTCTTAAACCTCTGGGGCTAAAGTCAAAATTAAGAATTGGTCTCCAACCTGGCATCTGATTCAGCTCTAGCAAACAGGGTGGGAGGACCGGGCCCAGGCCGATTCGGGAGGAAATGGAGTGAGGGTGAAATTTGGCTGGTGCCTCAGAACCTGGCTCTTTAAAGTTCAGCCACTGAGAACACAGGACTCCAGATGGGGTCTCTTCTGTGGGCTCATGTTGCACACGCAGAGCACGGGGAATCTGACCTCTACCCAGCCTTCGGAACGGGACTGCCATTTAGAGAAAGGGCCCTGTACTTGTTTGCCTGCAACTTAAATTTTGGTTGTTTCTGCTGTTCTGTACAGCACCCTGACATGCACAGCCACAGGTAACCAGAAGTGTGCATATCATGTCTGAGGCTTGTCTGCCCAGCATGAACTGTGGCCTTGCTGGAAGGCACACGCAGCCAGGCAGGCTCTTGGGCAGAGGGATGGGGCTGCAACAAGCAGCCCGCCCCAGAGATGGAAACCCAAGGCCCCTGGTCTCTCAGAGCTCGTCCTCCCGGGTGAGGGCCAGAGGCTGCCAGCTGTGTTGATGACAGTGGTTACTCACTGCTCACAACTACACAGTTTGAAGGCAGATGGAGGTAACATGGCTAGGGGAGGGAGGGGCCAGGGGCAGTCTGGCTCCCAAATCCCAAACTGCAGGACCTGAGGGACAGAGGGCAGGCAGGCAACCTCCCTTAGTGGTCCAGGCCTGACCCCTCCACCAGCCTAGCAGACTTGTGGGTGCTTTCCTCCAACAGGAGCAGGCCGTGGGGCTCTCACTCATATTCATCAGCTTCCTGGTTCCTGGAGGCTGGGTCTCACCCCACCTGGTGAGCTACAAGAGCTCCATGCTGTCACTGCAGGCCCAGGACTGACAGATCACATTAAACTGTGCTTCGACCTAATATTCACTTCGTGATTCTTTGTGTACGTGCACCTCCACTCCCAGATGGGGAACCTCGAGGTGGTTTCCTTTACATGCCCAGTCCCAGGGATGGCTCATGTCCGCACTGGGGCACACGGGGTCACAGATGCTGGTGGCTATTTGAGTGGTGACAAGGATGTGGATGGATGCCTGTGTCGGGGCAGGTACCTGAGAGGGCTGGAGAAGGGGTCTCTCTTGACTAACAATAAAGATAGGACCAGCATCCTCGGTAGTCCTTGGTGCTGGATTCTGCCCCAATCTACTGTACGTGCAGGGAGGAGAAGGGCCAAGGCTACCCCCACCATGTCTTCCCAAGGTTCCAACTCATGCTTTTTAACCTCCAGGCACAGGCTTGGCCTGGAAGCTAAGCCCAAGAAAACAGAGCCACGAGAAGAAGAAAGCAGAGGGGTTTATTATAGGAACATTCTCAAACCACAACGGAAAAGGTGTCCGTACAGGCGGATGAGGATGGAGATCAACCTCGGAGTACACAGACTTTAGGGGACTTCCTGCCTCGCGTGTTCTTTCTCTCCCTGAACACCTAAGACCCCGAGACCCCCACCCTCTGCAGGAGAGACCCACAAAGAAGCCTCCTCCCTGTGGCCTGGCCCCCATCAGGGACAGTCCTGTTTTTAGAGCAAGAACACTCTGTACTTCAGACAGGATCCCACCCCCCACCCAAATTCAATGTCGACCGTCTGAGCAGCCAGCTTCATCGGCTGCAAACGCCTCTCTCAGGTGAGTCAAAGGAGACACGACGGGGAAGCAGGGGGCCCTAGGTGAGGATGTCATGGGCCTGGTGCTCCACCAGCATCTCCATGCTCTTCACGTCCGTGCACCAGAACTCCAGGCGGTCCTTCATTCCCTTGATCTGAAATGCAAATCCGGACACAGGGGACGTTAAGACACGCAGGAGTCACAGGCCAAGCGGCCGGCACAGCACCTGATGGGGCGAATCTACATCTCCAGCTAACTCTCTAGGGCAGCTCTAATAAAAAGGACCTCTGAGCTGGGGGAGTGTGATAGGACTTCCTGGGTTAATTCTTATCACAAGAACTTTAGAAAAAACTTGCATGAAAGAAAGCAGACAAGAATAGAGGAAATCCACAGGATTACATTTCCAGCAAATGTAAGATCGACGTGAGCTCAAATCACAGAACCAGGAACGTATTTGATCAGAGCACCTATCTTAAGATTAAAAGGCACCATCAGCACAACCAGTGCTATTGTCATCATAAGCTTTTAAATGCAGGGTTCAAATCCCAGGCTTGCATTAAATTAGGCTCTTAGAAAAACCCAACAGCAGTAATTCCTTCTCCGAAACCTCTTGTCTAATAATGCTTTCTTCCCAAATGGCTTCCACCCAAATGAAACTAAGACGGTATAGACACAGCCCCTCAAAATCCACAGAGGTGAATAATGGGTTTCAAACACATCACCTGTTGCAAATCCAACACTCGGGGCTGCACCCAGGTCATGTGGACTCGTCGGTCCACCTCGTCTATACTGCCTTTCACCAGCCCCACCGAAAGGGCCTTCATCACCAGAAGCTCCACCTGTGCAGAGACGGGGGCCTGTGTAAGACAAGATAGCCTGACACACCCCCACGGACCCAGATGCCTTCTGAGCAGATGCCGTGCCTCCCGTCATTTTTTACTGTCTAGGGAGCACAGTGCTCACACAAGAGCCTTCACTCCTCCATGTGGCAGCTTTGCTGCTCTAACACCCTGAGCCTAGGGACCGTACCTCATTCACTGTGATTTTAGCACTTTTGGCAATTTCTTCAAAAGTGAGTTGTCTGTGATTGGCAGGTCGTGTGAAAGTCATCTGGAAAAAATTTTATTAACTATTTTAAACTATTTTTCCAAATAAAAATAGACAACTGATAAGGATATTTTGTCAATATTGGCTCTGAAAATAGAGATCTTATTAGTACCCCATATACTAAAAAGTTTCCTAATATTAGACATATATCTTGTTAAGAACAAGCTTTCAATGCTTAGATAAGAAGGATGACAGTAAAATGCCTTATAGGAGTTTCTGACAGTAGCCATTATTCAATCCCCAAACAAGTACTTGAGGCCACAATTTGCCAGGGTTGACCAGGCTTGACCACGGCAAACCAGAAACGTAAGGGCCACTTCCTGACGAAACTTAGGTTCTAGTGGGGAAAGACAGATGTGCGTGTAGACAAGAAGCGACATGCAGTGAGGCAACAACTGCATCACGGGGAGATGGGGCAGCTACTTCATCCCAGTTCAGATGGTCAGGGAAGGCCTCAGGGAGGTGGCCGTGGGGTGGGAGGGTGTCATCTGAGCTAAGAGCCAAATATAAACTTAAAAAAGCAAGTGGTGGCAAAGGAAAAGGAAGGTGGTGAAGAGAGTGACGCACAGCAGAAGCAGCACCACTGAAAGCTCACACTGCTCAGGACAGGCTTGGAGAGCGCAGCGCCCCCACCTGACCAAAATCTGACACCACAGACAAAGTGGCTCCTGGGTGTTTGCTTACCTCCATGAGGCACAACAACTGAATTTTCCTCAGAAGCTGGGCTTCATTAGCTGCTAAATCAGGCTGTAAAGTATAGAAAGACAGAAAAATGCCTTCCATGTGTGTGCTTATCAGTTACCTGACTGGGGCTCTGGAATTCGTTCTATAACAGTAGACCCCACAAAAAGCAGCTAAGCAGATCCAAACATTTCACATTGCAGACTGCTGAAGCTCATTAACAACGAGTGATCTGAACTTCATTCTTAGGAAATCGGAAGAGTGGTACCTAACTGGGACACTTTGTCAAGGCAAGGAATTTACAAGGTAAGATTTGTATTCATGCTACAGACACCATTAGGCAGGGCCACAGGGTACGGGCATTTTGAGAAGACCCTCCTGGTCAAGGTGCTGTTGGGAAGGATACACCCGACGGCCCAGGAGGCTTCCTTCAGGGGCTGCTGCCGGTTCAGTCAGCCAGTGCAGAGGAGCCCCTCTGAGGAAAAGCTTCCTTAAGCTCTAGAGACTTGTTCTGAATCAAAAGAGCAAGTTATTAATTTATAATGAAAAATATCATTGTCATGAGAACTAGAATATACTCTTCTGCAAGACGTGCATCATCTCTTCTTACGGATCAAAACGTTACCTGTGAGCACAGAATTAAACCAAGGAGACTTGTTTTAATTCAAATAGCAACTCATATCCTGACACAGGTAGCCCCGATGGGGACATTTCTTTCTTTTTTTTTTTTTTTGAGACGGAGTCTCGCTCTGTCGCCCAGGCTGGAGTGCAGTGGCGTGATGTCGGCTCACTGCAAGCTCCGCCTCCCGGGTTCCCGCCATTCTCCTGCCGCAGCCTCCGGAGCAGCTGGGACTACAGGCGCCCGCCACCACACCCGGCTAATTTTTTGTATTTTTAGTAGAGACGGGGTTTCACCGTGGTCTCGATCTCCTGACCTCGTGATCCGCCCGCCTCGGCCTCCCAAAGTGCTGGGATTACAGGTGTGAGCCACCGCGCCCGGCCCCGATGGGGACATTTCTGCCACAAGTACTGGACAGGTCAAGCTCTGTAAAGGGCTCACTCCCCCTCCAGACAGGCTTTGCTGCCTGAACAGATGCTGCCAACATGCATCTACGAATTTTTTTTCTTTAAATTGCTATAAGTAGCCATCTTCCTTTCTGAGTGTCACCTTTTTTTGAGATATCAATAAATAATCAGACTACAGTTAGGTCTGGCTGCATCTGTGCTTTCTGCCTCTTCACAGTGCCTTCATCTGTATCTACCCTGCTCCACTATGCATGAATTTTACAAGTTTATTTTAAACTGAGAAAATTGAAAGTTTCAGAAAAATACAAAACTAACCATAATTCCTACCACAGTTAACATTTTATTAATATTTACTTCTAATAATCTCATTAAAAAAGAACATACTTATCATTAAAGCTCAAGTCCTTGTTAAGCACCATTCCCTACCTCCCACCTTCCAGAGACAACTTCACCCAGTGCTCACCCTCCCCTTGCAGAGGTGAACTGGCCATTCTCCCTGCATGGACCTCTCCCCCTCCCTGCACCCGCCGCTCTCCCCGTCCCCGCACCCTCTCCCCTTCCCCACACCCGCCGCTCACCCCCTCCCCGCACCCGCCATTCTCCCCCTTCCTGCACCTGCTGCTCTCTCCATCCTCGCACCCACTGCTCTCCCCATTCCTGTACCCGCCGCTCTCCCATTCTCTTCACCAGGCATTTGTTCCTCCTTCATCCCACGCTCTCTCCCACCCACTCATGTTAGCCCCACACATCCCTTTCAGTTCAGCAAAGATACTAAAATTTTCCTTTTCCTCTGCTGAGTGCACTCTTCCCATACCTCTTCACTCATTCCTAAGGACACACAGACCTTAGGTCACTAATGACTTCTATACCTTCTGTGACACCCCCTCCACCCAGCGTAGATGCAGGGTCCACATTCTATTCTGTTTTCTCAGACCACCCTCACTCTTTGTCTGCAGCACTGAGTAATGCTGTAGCTAACCAATCACTTAACTTTCTGCTCTATGAGAGCAAGGACTAGCCTATCTTGGTCTCCTCTTTGCCCAGTTCCTTCCTGTGTGCCTAGGGAAGACGCTCAATGAACATCTCTTGTATGAGCGAGTAGATACATGGGGGAATAAGGGCTGGGCATCGTGGGAGTCATACCTGCTGGCCCCACGCAGTCTTCAGAGTCTGGAACCGCTCTACGTTGCCACTGTTGAAGGCATAGAGGGTGTCAATCAGCCACTGCCGGTCAGTATTCCTCAGGGACTCCAGCACGGGGTGCATGAGCTGTGAGGATGGAGATGGTCAGCTAGGAACACTTTAGTCTCCTCCTCGTTTTTTTTTTTTTTTTTTTTGAGACGGAGTCTCGCTCTGTCACCCAGGCTGGAGTGCAGTGGCGTGATCTCGGCTCACTGCAAGCTCCGCCTCCCGGGTTCACGCCATTCTCCTGCCTCAGCCTCTCCGAGTAGCTGGGACTACAGGCGCCCGCCACCACGCCCGGCTAATTTTTTGTATTTTTTTAGTAGAGACGGGGTTTCACCGTGGTCTCGATCTCCTGACCTCGTGATCCGCCTGCCTCGGCCTCCCAAAGTGCTGGGATTACAAGCGTGAGCCACCGCGCCCGGCCTAGTCTCCCCCTTGTTAAGGAAGCTGAGCTCAGGGTCAACTTACGAGTTCTCCAAAGTTAAAAACTCCCTCGCCGAGAAGTCCTGCCAGCCCCAGCGTGAAGGCTCTCTCCTGCTGCTCAGACACTACGGTAGCAACACAGGCCCACTTACAATCCAGTCACAATAGTCAGTCCCGTTTAGCTTAAAATCTCATACAACAAAAAGTAAAAGAACATTGTTTGTAATGGTTGTATTACAAAGCCTTGACATCAGTCACCTCTTCTGAAGTATTGGGTTGACTTAGATTATACCAGGAACCATATATACATGGGTTTTTTGGGAAGAGCATTCATTTATTTTTTCCTAAATATATGTGAATCTATTCATATTTTCAGCTGTGCCACTTCCAAGAAGTGCCTTAAATCTCTTTTCTGCTATGGCAAGGAATACTACCTCTTATCTAAGCTACCTAATCTAGCTTCTTTTCAGACCAGAATTAACTTCCTTTCTGTTCCTAGACAGCAACTCTGTTATTCTCTTGACCACCTTAGTTCCTTTTCCGATATATTTTTCTTGACATACAGTAATAAAAACTGCATCGACACTGTTAAGAGTTGCTGGTCTCCTTAGCTTCAAGAGTGTTTTGTGAGAAACATCTAAAATATGCTGAAAATTTATTTTCTGAACATATATTCCTTACGCTTTTCCCAAAACTCACTGGTCATTTTCTTTCCACTCTCAAATCCTTGAAAGATTTAATAATTTGTCCCCACGGGTCTGGAATTTCAGTTTTCAAAACAAGGGTCTCAGCTACAGGGATTTCACGTGCCCTTTTTTCTGCAGCAGAAGGGTGGGCGGGGTGGACTCAGAAGGTGTTTACATCATGGTACTTCCTACAAATACCTGTGACTTAGGTAACAGTAAGGAACTGGAGAAGGAACAATAAAGGAGCTAGGAGGAATTAGCCTCATTTTCACGTAAATTAAATGCTTGAGACAAATACAGTGTAGAAACTAAAGTTTATACAAATCTTCCCATTTTTTCTTCAAAACAGGATGAATCCATGTGAGTAATTTCTTTTTTTTTTTTGGTGGGATGGAGTCTCGCTCTGTCACCCAGGCTAGGGGGCAGTGGTGCAATCTCAGCTCACTGCAACCTCCACCTCCCGAGTTCAAGCGATTCTCCTGCCTCAGCCTCCTGAGTAACTGGGATTACAGGCACCCACCATCACACCTGGCTAGTTTTTTGTATTTTTATTAGAGACAGGGTTTCACCATGTTGGCCAGGCTGGTCTCGAACTCCTGATGTCAGGTGATCCATGCACTTCAGCCTTCCAAAGTGCTGGGATTACAGGCGTGAGCCACCGTGCCCAGCCCCACTTTAGTAATTTCTGAGAACTGTCACCTCAAGCACCTCACAGATGCTAAGTTTGGAGAATATGCTCCTGTGTGACATGGATTTAATGGCCTAGGTTACCTGGTAGATCCTTGATGTCAACACAGCCCAAAAACCGCAGAGCATCTTTGTAGTAGGACGCGTGGTTTCCAATTGTTTGATAGTATTTACTGGAGAGATCATAGAAACGACTGTGAACCGATGTCACACCAGGAAGGTTGTTGAGCATTTCTTCAACATCTTCAATTGTTTCCTACACACAGGAAGCAAAATCATCTCTCTTTTTAAGTTAAAAGTTTATTTTATTTTTTAGAGACAGGGTCTCACTCTGTTGCCTAGGGTGGTCTTGAACTCCTGGCCTCAAGCGATCCTCCCACCTCAGCCTCTGTAGTAGATGGGATTACAGGTTCAAGCCACTGTGCTTGGCTAAGATTTTTAAAGTAATATATTGTGAGATGAAAACCATAAACCACAAAGGCAAAGACTGATGAATGTGACCGCGTTAAAATGGAAAACTTAATCCAAAACACAGAAAAAAGTACAACGACAAGCTACAGACTGGGAAACAATATTTACAACATGTACAACCCACCAGCAATTATGACCAAGGAAATATAAAAACACTTACAAATGAGTCAGGAGACAAGCAATACAGTAGAAAAATTGGCAAAAGACATTAATAGGCAATTGACAAATTTGGGGACACAAACAGAATGGCCAATAAACCACTAGTAATTGTGAAACGCAAATTAAACCCCCAACAAGATATAATTTCACTTCTATTAGATCAGCAAGAGTTAGAGCCTGAAACTATCAGGTGTTGAAGACATGGAGCTTCCAGAGTGCTCGTACGGTGCTGAGGGAGCATGTATCTGGGAAAGGCAGAGATGCACACGGCTTGTACCTGTAGTCTCTAGGCATACATCCTGGTGAGATTCTGCCCGCACACAAGGGACCATGCACAGAAATACTTATGGCAGTACTGTTTGTGATAGTAAAAAAAAAAAAACCTAAATCTCTCTCTCTTTTTTTTTTGAGACAGAGTCTCGCTCTGTTGCCCAGGCTGTAGTGCAGTGGTGCGATCTCGGCTCACTGCAACCTCCGCCTCGCAGGATCAAGCAATTTGCTGCCTCAGCCTCCCGAGTGGCTGGGACTACAGGCGCCCGCCATCATGCCCGGCTAAATTTTGTGGTTTTAGTAGATACAGTGTTTTACCATCTTGACTGGGCTGGTCTTGAACTCCTGACCTCGTGATCCACCTGCCTCAGCCTCCCAAAGTGCTGGGATTACAGGTGTGACCACCGAACCTGGCCCTACATCTCTTCAATAGGAGACAGGATACATATGTTGTGAAACACTTGTACAATGAAATACCGTATAGGAGTAAAAGCACACTGGTCACACATATCCACATGACTCTGAAACCTAGTACTGAGCCAATGTGAAAACACTTGAGTTACACACCCCTATTTAATGAAGCACGAGGAAATGCATGGGCATGAGAGGGAGCCTGGCTGGGGGAGAAGTGTGGTCTGAAGGGTACTGGGACCCTGACTGTGCCGTGTGGCTTCATTCCTTCCTAAGCTGGTTGGGGCACATGGATGCCTATGACAGCATTCTGTATTGTGACTTATAGCTTTCACTATGTCTTAAAATATTTCAAAATAAAATGCACTAAGTATGCATATGGGTTAGGACTGACAAACAATAAACAATAAAAAGTATCTTTTCAGGGCAATGAGGACATGAACGCTTTTAACCCTTACCCCCAATATTTTCTTTAACATTATGATTAGCAAACAAACACAAACACATACAGGCTCTGGTTCAACAAGGTGGACCAGCCACATGTCGGTTTCACTGCCACCCACATCCACACCTGTCTCCCAACTGCACCAAAACATAATTGTACATAAGAAAGACATAAAAATAGACAGGATACTTCAACAACATTTAGGAGGCAGAAGGAAGATGGAGCAATAGCAGGTGACGTGCCAGTGGTGTGTAGGCTGACCTTGGTCAGGGAGAACCAATGTGCTTTGGGCTGACTGAGGCCATGTGGAGTCATTATTAGACGGATGTGCTGTGGTCACACAGGGGAATGCTCTTTTGTTTAAGGGCAACAGGCACTGTATCAGCAACTTACTCCTAAGTGGTTTTGAAAAAAAGCTACAGACACACACAAAGGCAAAAGCGGTAAAAGGTTAGCAATGGGGGGGCTGGGCGCAGTGGCTCACGGCTGTAATCCCAGCACTTTGGGAGGCTGAGGCAGAGGGATCACTTGAGGTCAGGAGTTCCAGCCTCGCCTGGCCAACATGGCGAAACCGTGTCTCTACTAAAAATACAAAAAAAGTAGCCGGGCATGGAGGCATGTGCCTGTAATTCCAGCTACTCAGGAGGTTGAGGCAAGAGAATTGCTTGAACCCGGGAGGCGGAGGTTGCAGTGGGCCGAGAAGGCACCATTGCACTCCAGCCTGGGTAACAGAGTGAGACTCTATCTTAAAAAAAAAAAAAAAAAAAAGAGGTTTGCAATAGGGAATTTAGGTTGGGGTATAGTAGTTCTTTGTGTTATTTTTGCAACTTTTCTGTAATTTAAAAATGTTTTAAAATAAACAGTAAAGAAGAAAAATAGGTTATTTTTTTCCTAGGGTTTTAAATAATTTTAAACCAAAGATAAATCTGTACTACGGTGAGCTCACCTTTGTAACCTGTAGGTCCCCGATGTTTAATTTTAGAGCTCCAATTGCTGTTTTACACAGGATCACTGCCTCATCACTACTTTTCACCTAAGACATCAAAAACAGAAACAAGAAACCTCAGAATGCGGACAGGTGACTAACAAAGGAAGCTAGCTACTTGTACATTAACTTCACGAGGGCTTGTGGTCTCTAAAGGTCTGGACAGTGTGCATGGACACAAACTGTAAGTCATACATACTCTAAAAGGTATTGTTCACATCTCACATTTACCTTCTCACGAGTCTTTTCCAGAAAAGTAAGAGCCACATTAGGATCTGGAAAAGAAAGAACAGTCAGAAGGACCATCAACAGATTGGTTTCTGCTAACCAAGACACCCTTATGTAGGGTAATCTTTAGGTTTTGACCATAAAGTATGATAAAAACATAATATCTGATACAGAAAACACAAAAGTTCAGTTAACTTATATTTCAAAATAATTTTAACCACCATTTGGATCTGCTCCTTTATAAAACAAAGTGAGACTTACCAGTCATCTGTCTAACTACATGAAGAATGATTTCCACGAGGGACAAAGGATTCACCCTGAAATAAAAACCACCAGTCTTTGAGAACCACTGAGTATCAATGTACTCATTTTCAAAGTGAAAAACGGATGAGAGGGTTTTACCTGTGTTCAAATTCACTGATAAAGTTTTCATAAAGCTGTGAAACCAAAACATGGAGAGAAATTATAGGATGTCTTTTATTCTGCAAAATGAAGACCCCAAACCCAATTTTTAGTAAAGAAGCTGCATCAATGCTATCAAGTTGGGAGTGTACAAGCCACAGTGCCCAGCACACAGGAAGCAACGCATGTTTGCAGAATGATAGGAAACCATATCAGCGCTTATTTACATTCACATAAATGATCAACAGATTATTAAGGAACATTAGGTATCGTCTAGCTTTGGGAATTAGAGTACTGATCTATAAGAACCTCCAAATTCCTATATTCCTTCTTCCAGGTACTGTAAGTTAAATAGACTATCAGACTGAAACGCTCCCTCAGTTCTCTCCTTGTGGCTTCTGGGCTGTTGGCATTTGGACCCTTGTGAAGACAGCCTGCAATGCCGTGTGGTCCCCAGCCGACCAGGACAGGTTTATTTGTATCTGTCCTGCTCATTTAAATAAGAAGACCATTGTGAAAGGAAGGTGAATCCCATAAGTAAGACTGTTGAAAATCCTGCAGCCAGAGATTCAAGATCTATGTTCAGCAGTTGGACTTAATGCATTTCTTGAGAAAAATAAAATGTTCTCTAGAGAATGGAATCGTGATATCCAATATAAAAGCAGAACCTGGGCCCAGCTCAAACAGGAAGATGGCAGCCTCTGTCTTGTACATTTCCCACCACGTTAAGTCAGTAATGTTGTGTGCAGCATAAACGATACCTAAACTAAAAGCAAGGACACAAAAAAACAGGAGGCGGTGACCAAAGTCTTCAACAAGGAGAGGGAAGTAAAAAAGGGAAAGGAAAGAAAAAGATGTAACCGGCCAGGCGCGGTGGCTCACGCCTGTAATCCCAGCACTTTGGGAGGCCGAGGCGGGCGGATCACGAGGGTCAAGAGATTGGAACTATTCTGGCCAACATGGTAAAACCCCGTCTCTACTAAAAATACAAAAATCAGCTGGGTGTGGTGGCGCGCGCCTCTAGTCCCAGCTACTCGGGAGGCTGAGGAAGAAGAAACGCTTGAACCAGGAAGGCAGAGGTTGCTGTAAGCTGAGATTGTGCCATTGCATTCCAGCCCAGGCAACAAGAGCGAAACTCCATCTCAAAAAAAAAAAAAGAAAAAGAAAAAGACATAATGTAGTATCAGCATCAAGTATGCGGTACTACTGTAAGAGACCTGAATGGAGGTTTCTAATTTGTATCAAAGGAAAACAGAAGCTTTTCGTTTGCATCATTTAACTGAACTGTGAACTCTTGTGCCTCCCATCTTTATCATCGGAGTTGACAGTGAAATAAATTTATATCAGAAGTTTGCATCTCACTTTTATGGAGTATAAAAGAATTTTTTTGACTTTCAATGCAGTTCTTTTGGAAGAATATTTTAAAATGGACAATAGACTGTACAGTAAGTTACTTGAAATCTTATATCTTCTGTGTAAACATGTTTCAGATGAATTTCAATTAGATTTGAAATACACATTTTGTTCACCTATTAAGTTAATGAAATAAAATTTGAAACAAAAAAAGAAATGTTCGCTAATCAAATGGAATGGAGTTCCTTCAGATTTTAGTTAAAGCTAATTATGCACCATTTTCAAATTTCTTAGCCATTCAGCACACTTGAGCACTTCCTCAGACTCCATGCTAGATACTACAACACAGAACGTGTAAGACAAATGATGTGTCTTCAAGGAGCTCCTGGTCCACTGAAGACAGTCTTTAAACAAATAAATGACAATACAGTGAGTTTAAGAGCAAAAAGAAAGAAAGAAAAAAAAAAGCGCGGAAGTGCATCAGCCAAAGGGAGAGGCTTCAAAGGTTATTGTAGAAGTGGCAACACTGAATTTCAAGGAATGAAGGGCGGTTAGAGAGGTGGCCATTTGGTGTGGGAGGGGAAGAAGCTGAGAGAAGAACATTCCAGACAGTAAGAAACATGTGCAAAAGCACTGAAGAAAAAAATACATTATGTTTCAAGGGTATTTCTGAGGGACACAGACTAGGAAGCACTGAAGATTGGTCTCTGTCCAGAGTGCAAGGCTGAACCAGAGGACACACACGATCATTTCTATTTTAGAAACATGCCTGGGGCAGAGAGGACAGCAGGTGAAAGAGACTGAGAGAACAGTCAGAGGCTAGTACTGGCCAAGACAGGAGAGTGAGGGAGCAACAGTAATGAGGATGGATGAATAATTTGAGAGAGATTTAGGGGTAACGAACCAGACTCACTCAGATGTGGGCTGGTCACAGAGAAGGAGAGCTGACAATAACCCCTGAGTTAGGGGTAACTGGGCCAAGAGCGCCTAGTGTGGGCACAGTAGGAGAGGGAACCTCCAAATGACCTTAACTTTGGACTAGGAGAGCCTGTAGTTCCTCTGGGATATGCAGGTAGAAGGATGAAAACACTCTTGTAGCAATCACCTATTCGAATCAGGCACACAAGGAACAGTCAACTAAATAAAATGGCACTTTTGTCCCAGTGCTGTGGCTCATGTCTGTAATGTAGCACTTTGGGAGGCCAAGACGGGTGGATCACGTGAGGACAGGCGTTCAAGACCAGCCTGGCCAACATGATGAAACGCCATCTCTACTAAAACTACAAAAATTGGCCAGGTGTGGTGGCACACGCTTGTAATCCCTGCTACTTAGGAGGCTGAGGCATGAGAATGGCTTGAACTGGGGAGACGGAGGTTGCAGCGGGCTGAGATCCGCCATTGCACTCCAGCCTGGGCGACAGTGCAAGACTCTGTCCCTTTGCCCACCCAAAATAAATAAAATGGTGGTCAGGTGGTGGTTCACACCTGTAATCCCAGCACTTTGGGAGGCCGAAGCGGGTGGATCACCTGAGGTTAGGAGTTTGAGACCAGCCTGGTCAACATGATGAAACCCTGTCTCTACTAAAAATACAAAAATTATCCAGGCGTCGTGGCGGGTGCCTGTAATCCCAGCTACTCTGGAGGCTGAGGCAGGAGAATCCCTTGAACCCAGGAGGCAGAGGATGTAGTGGGCTGAGACTGTGCCATTGCACTCCAGCCTGGGTGACAAGAATTAAACTCCGTCTCAAAAAATAGTAATAATACATAAATAAAACGGCATTTTTATTACAAAAGACTATTTCAAAGATATCTTCCTTATTAGAAGGAAATGTTTCAACTTTCCTGACATCTATCAATGTAAAAAAATTACCTTAAAAAAGAAGCCCACTAAGTCCAGAGAGTGAAAATTACTTCTGGTGACTACAAATTCATAAATACTAGAAATTCATAAATACTATCCATTTTACACTTATGCTGGCTGGATCCCAACAAATTTTAAAGATTTATTCTGTCTATTGGAAAAGTAAACTCAGATCTGCCAACCCAAATAAACATCGCCTTACTGTGAGGTTGAGGAAATTATTTTGCCATGTGTAGAAAAGTGATTTAAAGATAAGAAACCAAAGGATAGAGATAAACAATTATGAATCATCTATCTTGATGATTTAGAACCTTAGGGAACAAGTATTAAGACAGGTCTCAGGCCAGGCACGGTGGCTCCTGCCTATAATCCCAGCACTCTGGGAGGCCAAGGCAGGCAGATCACCTGAGGTCGGGAGTCTGAGACCAGCCTGGCCAACACTGGTGAAACCCCATCTCTACTAAGAAATACAAAAATTAGCTGGCTGTGGTGGTGGGCACCTGTAGTCCCAGCTACTTGGGACGCTGAGGCAGAAGAATCGCTTGAACTCGGGAGGTGGAAGTTGCAGTGAGCCAAGATCGCACATTGCACTCCAGCCAGGGCAACAAGAGCGAAACTCCGTCTCAAAAAAAAGAAAAAAGCAGGTCTCATTTATCATTTTCCCACATACTCCAGAAGACAGAATGTTCAGCAAAATCTCCAGGCTTACAGATGATTATAAGTTCCTCTGAATAGTAAAATGTCAAATTGATGGCTATAAACCACAAGAAAATCTTACAAGCCCTGGTGGTGGGGTAGCAAGGTGGTAAGCTCTATTGCGAGCATATAAAAGTAATGTATTCAGGAGAAATGACTCAAGCTGTAATTATAAGCTATCAGTTGCAATGCTGGTATGAATTTCTGATTCATTCAGAATTAGAGAAAGCCATCATAGAGTAAGATGTAAGAAGAGTAAGAAAAACTTCAAAGAGGAGGCTACCAGTGAGCAAATCTGTGGGGATGTGTCAGGGGATCTGGGGAAGGCTGGGAAAGAAAGTGCGTTATCTGTCTACTGCTGAAAAAATTCTAAAAGTCCTCTATTACAGAGGCAGCATGACACTATACAGGACTCTCCCTCCAATCTACCTACCCTCAACCGAAGTACAAAAGGTGTTTTATCTTCGACACTACCCAGGACAGAAGTGTTTGGGCAAGCAAGCAGTCAGTGTGGCTTAAAGAAGGAGAGTGATGGAAGTTACCTAAGATTCCCATAGATAGTAATCTTCCTCATACCTTACTCTACCCTCTAACTGGCTTTGAACTTTGTTTCTAAAACTAGAGTACTAAAAAGAAGCCTATGAACTAAGATATTTAGGCATGTTGTAAGACAGTACTTTATGCTAGAATTTTAAAAAAAGCCAGAATGTCAGTGTTTGAATCCTCTTCTGCCACTTATCAGCAGTGATCTATGGTAAGTTACTTAAAGTCTTATGTTTGCTTCTACATCAAAAAAGTGAGATAATAGTATCTGTTGACCAACGTTGTCATGAAGGATATGTGAAGCGCTCAGACCAGTACCTGACGTAAAGTGACTGCTGAATATTGGAGATGATTATTATTAGCATAAAGCCCATCTTATTTTAAAAATTCCTTGAGCACATTCATATAATCTGGTCTGGTATGGCAAATTATTTACCTTAATGAGACCATCTCCTTGGGCAAAGCACGGATCCTGCACAAAATCAAGCACCTGAAGTGTCAGCTGATGCCACAACCTGAAAAACATACAGCCCTTAAGACCTCTAACCTAATATCCAGTCACAGACACCTTCAGCCTTGATGATCCTATCAAGTCACAAATACAGGTTGGGTATCTCTAGTACAAAACTCCAAAATTCAAAATGCTCCAAAATCCAAAACTTTTTGAGCACCAACATAGGGCTCAAAGGAAATGACCACTGGAGCATCTCAGATTTCAGATTTTTGATTTATGGATACTGAACGGGTAAGTATATATCGCGAATATTTCAAAATCTGAAAAAATACTAAATCCAAAAAAACTTTTGCCCCAATGCATTTCTTTCTTTCTTTTTTGAGACAGAGTCTCACTCTGTTGCCTAGGCTGTAGTGCAGTGGCGCCATCTCGGCTCACTGCAACCTCTGCCTCCCAGGATCAAGTGATTCTCCTGCCTCAGCCTCCCGAGTAGCTGGGATTACAGGCATGAGCCACCGCGCCCGGCCGCCCCAATGCATTTCTGATAACAGATACTAAATCCATACTAACCAGTCTCTACTGTGTAGTAGAAAGAATGCTGAAGCAGATGTGATAAACCTGAGTTCTTTTCCCGGCTCTGCTATTGAATGGCTATGTCACTTTGAGATCACTTAACTTCTCTAAGGCTCAGTTTTCCCAGGTATGAAATGGAGAACATTATTCCAGATTACCTCAAAGGGTTATTGTGAGGTTTGATTGGAAACGAGAACTTTGGAATCATACATATCTAACTTGAGATTCTGGCTCTTCTACCTATTAGCTGAGTATCTCAAGGAAAGCAATTAAAATGAGCTTCAGTTTCCTCCTCTGTGAAAAGGATGAATAAAGGACTAAAAAAGCTAATATTTAAAACCTCCAGGACAGTGACATAGCGCTTCATCCAAAACCCAAAGGCTAATATTTAATAACGCAGATGAAATGCTTTGAAAATTACCAAGTGCTATCCAACACAAACCATTATTTGCCAAACATTAATTTGCTCTCAAAAACTGCTAATAGCAGAAGGCTGCTGAATGCTAAACAACATCAAACCATGTATAGAATATCTATGTGAAAGGTATGATATTAAATGCTAGGGTTAACAGGGAGGTTACTACAGGAGATGTATTTTCTATGAAATAGCTCCAGCCCAATGCCAGCAATTTATTCTACTCATATTAAAAGGAGGTTAGTGCTTAGCAAGAATTTAATTGCTCTGCAATTCATCCTGCTTCTAAACAAATCTAAACTTTAAGATCTTTCTAGGGGCACAAAGCCCATGAGAAATACAATGGAAGGTAAAGACAATGGGACGGGGGGAAGTGGTTGCACCCCGCGCAACTAGCTGCAGAATGAATAGGGAAGAGAGCAAAGCTGCACTAGCCTCTGGTTTCTCAACTCCAGACCATGAGAAAGATAACTGTACATACAGTTACACTATGACAAGGCTAAGCACGAATCACCAAGATGTTTCCCAAAGTGGGTGGCAACCTGGCCCTGAAAGTGTTTTTGCTTGTTTGACTGGAATCAAGAGCTAAAATCAAAGGCTACTTCTGAACCGTTTTAGTAAGACCCGAGGTAGTTCACAGTCCTCCGTTAAGGAAGCAGTGAATCTCAGACCCAAACATCCTGGCTACAGCTCTTGGCCCTCGTGGTCTGTCATCCCTCTTACTCCTCGACCCTGCTACTCGGGGTTCCTCAGCAAACCCTGCCGGCACAGCCGGTCGCTACACGTCCCCGTTTCCCCCCAACTTGGGCCTGGGCGCCCTCAGCCCATCAAGGGTCCGCTCCTCCGCCCGCCTGCCCTCTACGTCTCCCTCTATCGCCGGGGCCCAGGGCCCGTCTGCTCGGCGCTCACTTCTTCGTGTAGAGTTCCTCCAGACGGTGCCACACAGCGGGCTGCCCGGGCCCGGAACTCTGGCTCTGCTGTAGGAACCCCGGTACGTCCTTCATGACAGCAGGTAGACCCCCGGCACAGAACAACCGGGATGTCAGCGCCGCAGGGATGGCTGCCGGAAATGCTCACTCACTTCCGGCGCCGCGTGGCGCGGGGCACGCTGGGAGCGCCGTAGCCGGCCGGGGGCGGGCCCCGCTGGTTGCTCGGTAACAGCGCGTCTCTGCGCTCGGGACAAAACTCTCTGGTATTTGCAGCCCACTTCCCGCGCACCTGGCTGTGCCATTGAGGCGTTAAAAAGTGTGGGCGCCTGTGATCGAACCCGCTACGGACTAGCTTTGTGGTGTCAGCCTTTGTGACCCGGAATTGCTCCTGTCAAATGAGGACCTTCCCAGTAGTGTTTTGCGAGGACTAGGTGTAAATATAATGCCTGACCATAGAAAAGCGCTCAGAAAGTATTAACTGTCACCGCCATCCGGGTTGAAAAAGGTGTGAGCGCAGGGTACAGAAATGCTGCCTCCAGGTTTGACCTCCGGGGCGAGAGGTCAGACACCAGTCTAGGGAACTTCCTCTACTCGCCTCTACGTCTACCGGGGCGCGCCGGAGGCGGGGCCTGGGGGCGGGAGGCGAGGGCAGGCCCGGGGGCGGGCCGGGGGCGGGGCGAGTTCGGAGGACTCCTCGGACCGCGCGGAACATGGCGTTCTGGGGTTGGCGCGCCGCGGCAGCCGTCCGGCTGTGGGGCCGGGTAGTTGAACGGGCCGAGGCCGGGGGAGGCGTGGGGACGTTCCAGGCCTGCGGCTGTCGGCTGTTGCTTGGCGGCAGGGACGATGTCAGTGCGGGGCTGAGAGGCAGCCATGGGGCCCGCAGTGAGCCCTTGGACCCTGCGCGCCCCTTGCAGAGGCCTCCTAGACCCGAGGTGCCCAGGGCATTCCGGAGGCAGCCGAGGGCAGCAGCTCCCGGTTTCTTCTTTTCGAGGTATTTTGGGCAAGGACAAGCACTTCTTGCGTGTTCGTTGTCGACACCTCGCCCCCACTTTCTCACCTTGCCGTGTTTCCTTTGCGGCATGTCTGGGAGTTTACTTGCGTTCCAACACCCGGGGCCTCCGTCTTTATGCTGATCTGTGGACGTCTCTTATGGGGGTTTTGTCGTTTATTTCACCATTCCGTCATTGAAATACCTTCTAACCTTTAGTTATTGTACATCATGCTGGGGTGGATAACCTTGTTGGCGCCTCACTTTTTGCATAAATTCCTAGTACTGGGACTGCTAGGTCCAAAAGTATATGCATTTAACGCTTTAATTATCCCTCATAAATGTGCAGTTAATACTCCCACCGGCATGTGATCGTACCCGTCTCCATAGTAATTGCATCTAAGAACTGAGCCTACATAGGAAAAAATCTTAAGGTCCATGGTTGTTAGGTATCAGATGCCCTATAATGGATGAATATTTAAGTAAAGGCACATTGATTTGCTGTCTGATACAACTGCTGAAAATGTTGGTGAAAAGTGAGGCTCGAAGTGGTAGCTCACACTTGTAATACCAGCACTTTCGGAGGCTGAGACGGGGATCGCTTGAGGCCAGGAGTTCAAGACCAGCCTGGGCAACATAACGAGACCCCCATCTCTACAAAAAATTTAAAAATTAGCCGGGCATGGTGATGCAAGGCTGTTGTCCCAGTTACTCCTGAGACTAAGGCAAGAGGATCCCTTGAGTCCAGGAGTTCAAGGCTGCAGTGAGCTATGATTGAGCCACTGCACTCCAGCCTGGGTGACAGAGCAAGACTCTTATCTACCTGGGGGAAAAAAAAAAGTTTAATAGATCCTGAAGAGTTGGCTGGGCGCGGTAGCTCACGCCTGTAATCCCAGCACTTTGGGAGGATGAGACAGGTGGATAACGAGGTCAGGAGTTCGAGACCAGCCGGGCCAACATGGTGAAACCCCATTTCTACTAAAATTACAAAAATTAGCCGGGCGTGGTGGCGGCCGCCTGTAATCCTAGCTACTCAGGAGGCGGAGGCAGGAGAATCACTTGAACCCGGAAGGCGGAGGTTGCAGTGAGCCGAGATGGCACCGTTGCACTCCAGCCCGGGCGAAAGAGCAAAAACTCCGTCTCAAAAAAAAAAAAAACAAAGATCCCGAAGAGTCAGCCGTTCATCCAAGAAGCCCTGACTGAGCTCTTATTCTGTGCCAGACTCTGTTCTAGGTGCTATGGATGGAGCAGGGACCAGGACCGACAAACACACGGAGCACATTCTAATATCAGTGATACTCTGCAGAACTGTTAAAACAAATCCTTGCTACCACTGGCCCTAAAGCAGGAGGCACAGGGCTGCGTGTGAGGAGTAGTCCATTGCGTGGGCTTCCTGCAGTTTGGCTTTGGATTTTTGAGCTCTCTGAATTTGTTCTTTGTGTCCTTTGCACAGTGTCCCTCCCAGGTTGCACCCATGCCTGCCCCTCAGGGTCCCCCACTCCCAGTGAGTTTCACACCATGCAGCATGTACTTTAAGCCATACATCTTACTTATGTTCCAGACATTTGGTAAAACGTCGTTTATGTGTTTTTCAGTGACTCACAAACATTTTATTTATGTAGATGAGGAATGTACTCAGGCACCCTCTGTGATACCTTGCCCTCAGCAGGCACTCAACAGCAATAATAACTTTCATTCCTTTTGTGCTTCTCTTAACAGTTCGTGTTCAGTAGCAGCACAGTAGTTGTTTCAGGAACGAACTGAAGTGAATAGATGTCTGAAATGCTGTGTGAAGTGGGGTGTTTAATAGGTGGTGAGGTGGTCTTGGAACCAGGGTTTTCCCTCTTTGCTTCTTTACTCCTTGACCAGTTTTCATTAGGAGACCCCTTTGGAGGTTTGCAGTCAGTCAGAGTTGAGTGCCTACTGAGTGTACTGAATTATGAAATGAGCACAGTTCCCATTAACCTGAATTTTTTGCTCCCAAATAAGTCTTGATTTCTGATTTATGACTGCTTTCTGTTGTACCCCAATAGTCGTCTGAGAAAGGTGATTATTTTGAGAGGCCTGGGGAGACACACATGGTCATTCTTGAGGGTGGGGTGGTACAGAGGGCAGAGCCATGCTCGTTCTTGCTATCCTGAGATTGGTCGCTATCTGTTTCCTTTGCTGCTGTGTTTTTTTCTGTCAGTATTAAAGGTGGAAGAAGGCCCATATCTTTTTCTGTGGGTGCTTCAAGTGTTGTTGGAAGTGGAGGCAACAGTGACAAGGGGAAGCTTTCCCTGCAGGATGTAGCTGAGCTGATTCGGGCCAGAGCCTGCCAGAGGGTGGTGGTCATGGTGGGGGCCGGCATCAGCACACCCAGTGGCATTCCAGACTTCAGGTACTGCCCGCAGTCCCCCCTGCCTTCTGCGCTCCCCTCCCCTGCCTCCTGCCCTCCCTACTGCCGGGTTTATTCCACTTCCCTGTCCTCTTCCAAAGCCCTCAGAGCCGCTTTCTTCTCTCCCTGCAGATCTCCGGGGAGTGGACTGTACAGCAACCTCCAGCAGTACCATCTCCCGTACCCCGAGGCCATTTTTGAACTCCCATTCTTCTTTCACAACCCCAAGCCCTTTTTCACTTTGGCCAAGGAGCTGTACCCTGGAAACTACAAGCCCAACGTCACTCACTACTTCCTCCGGCTGCTTCATGACAAGGGGCTGCTTCTGCGGCTGTACACGCAGAATATCGATGGGCTTGAGAGAGGTGAGCCCTCTGTGAGTCGCACACATTCTGTTTCTCACAGGGATGCTCGGGTGCGTGTTTCTCACAGGGGGAGGCTCGGGTGTCTGATTCTCACAGGGAGGCT
Source organism: Nomascus leucogenys (assembly GCF_006542625.1). NCBI lineage: Eukaryota > Metazoa > Chordata > Mammalia > Primates > Hylobatidae > Nomascus > Nomascus leucogenys. The sequence goes on from NC_044401.1 coordinate 82,827,537, forward strand.
CGGGTGCGTGTTTCTCACGGGGGAGGCTCGGGTGCGTGTTTCTCACAGGGGAGGCTCGGGTGCGTGTTTCTCACGGGGGAGGCTCGGGTGCGTGTTTCTCACGGGGAGGCTCGGGTGCCTGTTTCTCACAGGGGGAGGCTCGGGTGCGTGTTTCTCACGGGGGAGGCTCGGGTGCGTGTTTCTCACGGGGAGGCTCGGGTGCGTGTTTCTCACGGGGGAGGCTCGGGTGCCTGTTTCTCACGGGGGGAGGCTCGGGTGCGTGTTTCTCACGGGGGGAGGCTCGGGTGCCTGTTTCTCACGGGGGAGGCTCGGGTGCTGTTTCTCACGGGGAGGCTCGGGTGCTGTTTCTCACGGGGAGGCTCGGGTGCGTGTTTCTCACGGGGGAGGCTCGGGTGCCTGTTTCTCACGGGGGAGGCTCGGGGTGCCTGTTTCTCACGGGGGAGGCTCGGGTGCCTGTTTCTCACGGGGGAGGCTCGGGTGGCTCGGGTGGCGTGTTTCTCACGGGGGGGGGAGGGCTCGGGGTGGCCTGTGTTTCTCACGGGGGAGGCTCGGGTGCCTGTTTCTCACGGGGGGGGGGTGGGGGGGGGGGGGCTCACGGGGGAGGCTCGGGTGCTGTTTCTCACGGGGAGGCTCGGGTGCGTGTTTCTCACGGGGAGGCTCGGGTGCGGCTCGGGGGAGGGCTCGGGTGCCTGTTTCTCACGGGGGAGGCTCGGGTGCGTGTTTCTCACGGGGAGGCTCGGGTGCGTGTTTCTCACGGGGGAGGCTCGGGTGCCTGTTTCTCACGGGGAGGCTCGGGTGCTGTTTCTCACGGGGAGGCTCGGGTGCGTGTTTCTCACGGGGGAGGCTCGGGTGCGTGTTTCTCACGGGGAGGCTCGGGTGCTGTTTCTCACGGGGGAGGCTCGGGTGCCTGTTTCTCACGGGGGAGGCTCGGGTGCGTGTTTCTCACGGGGGAGGCTCGGGTGCTGTTTCTCACGGGGAGGCTCGGGTGCTGTTCTCACGGGGGGGGGGCTCACGGGGGGCTCGGGTGCGTGTTTCTCACGGGGGAGGCTCGGGTGCGTGTTTCTCACGGGGAGGCTCGGGTGCCTGTTTCTCACAGGGAGGCTCGGGTGCCTGTTTCTCACGGGGGAGGCTCGGGTGCCTGTTTCTCACGGGGGAGGCTCGGGTGCCTGTTTCTCACGGGGGAGGCTCGGGTGCCTGTTTCTCACGGGGGAGGCTCGGGTGCCTGTTTCTCACGGGGAGGCTCGGGTGCGTGTTTCTCACGGGGGAGGCTCGGGTGCCTGTTTCTCACGGGGAGGCTCGGGTGCGTGTTTCTCACGGGGGAGGCTCGGGTGCTGTTTCTCACGGGGGAGGCTCGGGTGCCTGTTTCTCACGGGGGAGGCTCGGGTGCCTGTTTCTCACGGGGGAGGCTCGGGTGTCTGATTCTCACAGGGGAGGCTCGGGTGCCCGTTTCTGGGGACGGCCGAAACCTAGCGCTTATGCTTCTTCCTTGGGACTGTTTTTGAGCCAACTAGTCAGGGCTTTGTTCCCAAGGAAAATGTCCTCTGGGTGTTTAAAGGCCACTGCTTGTTCTCCTGCATACCTGCAGAGCTGTGTATTTTGGGCAGAAGTTGATATTGTTTTGCCAATCTGGTGTGATGATCTCTTTTTTTCTTCTCTCTTTTAAAAATTATATTATGGAAGTTTTTTGAGCACACACAAAGAGAACAATGTAACGAACCGTCCTGTCCTCATCACCAGCACATAGCCAGCCTTCCTGCGTCCTCACCACCTTCTTCCAAATCCCCAGATTATTTTGAAGCAAATCTCTCACATCATGACTTTAATCTAGAAATAATCTATAAACACGTGAATGGATATCTCTAGAGAATACTTTAAAAACAACTCCGGCTGGGTGCGGTGGCTCACACCTGTAATCCCAGCATTTTGGGAGGCCGAGGCAGGCGGATCACCTGAGGTCGAACTCTGAGGTCGGGAGTTCGAGACCAGCCTGGCCAATGTGGCAAAACCCCGTCTCTACTAAAAATACAAAAAATTAGCCAGACGTGGTGGTGTGCGCCTGTAATCCCAGGTACTTGGGAAGCTGAGACAGGAGAATCTCTTGAACCCAGCAGGTGGAGGTTGCAGTGAGCTGAGATTGTGCCAGTTCACTCCAGCCTGGGCGACAGAGGGAGATTCTGTCTCAAAAGAATAAATAAAAATAAAAATAATTAAAAAATAAAAACAACTCTGATACCATTTTCATGCTGAAGAATCACTAGTAATTCCTTAATATGGTCACACTTAGTCTGTGGTGATTTCTTGACCGTATCCATATGGTGCCCAAACCAGCGATTCACAGGTTGTGCCAAATTCTGGCCATGCACCTTACGGAAGCACTTGGTGAGGCCTTTTCCTTACGTGCAATGATGCAGACAGGTGCTGGGACAGTCAGTTCTCCGGGAGCCAGGAGCAGCTCAGCCAGTCTGCTGATGTGTTGTCAGTTAAAAAGAGGAGGCACCTTGGCTCCAGGAATGTGTTTCCTTGCCTAGCTTGGAACCACAGAGGCAGCAGTGGATGCCCCATGTTGGTGGGCTCTTCTCCCAGAGGTGCAGCAGGGCAGGCCTTGTGGGAAGGTGGGAGCTGCTGGCTGTGAGATTCAGCACTGCTGAGTTAGGGCAGCGACAGGGACTTGGGAAGCCTCCTGCAGCTGGGACCCTGGCTGTGCCACCGCAGCCTTTCAGAACCAGATAATACTAACGCAACTTTCATAAGAAGTCACTTTTTGTCTGTTCCTAACAAGCAATTCTTTTGGAATTTATGATATTTATATCCTCATTTTAACTTGGTGTCTGTAGAATAGAAAATATATTCCTAGATAGTGGATATAAATTTTTGAGACAGGGTCTTGGCTCTGTTGCCCAGGCTAGAGTTCAGTGGCATGATCATAGCTCATTATAGCCTGAACTCTTGGGCTGAAGTGATCCTTTTGCCTCAGCCTCTGGAATAGCTGGGACTACGGGCATGCACTACCATGCCTGGCTAATTAAAAAATTTTTTTAAGACAAGTCTCACTATGTTGCCCAGGCTGGTCTCAAACTCCTGGCCTCAAGTGATCCTCCTGCCTTGGCCTTCCAAAGCACTGGGATTACAGGCGTGAGCCACTGTGCCCAGCCTGGTATTGGGTACAATTTTATTTTTTGAGACAGAATCTCGCTCTGTTGCCCAAACTGGAGTGCAGTGGCACGATCTCAGCTCACTGCAACCTCCACCTCCTGGGTTCAAGCGATTCTTCTGTCTCAGCCTCCCCGAGTAGCTGAGACTACAGGTGCCCACCACCACATCCGGCTAATTTTTGTATTTTTAGTGGAGGTACGGTTTCACCATGCTGGCCAGGCTGGTCTCGAACTCCTAGCCTCAAATGATCTGCTCACCTCGGCCTCCCAAAGTGCTGGGATTACAGGCGTGTGCCACTGTGCCCAGCTGGATATAATTTTATTTGAGCTTTTATCAAATGGTTTTTCATACTGAGTTTTGACAGGCTTTGTTTAACCGTGATTTGGCTCCAGCTGGGAGCCCCTTTTCTCCCCTGCCTTATTCTGGTTGGTGGCGCATGTAGGTGATACGGGCATGAAAACCAGGCTTGAGGACATCGCAACCCCAAGGGGCTGTGCCTCCTTCCAGAAGGCCTACCAAGCCCAGAAGTTGTGCTCTTGGCCTTGCGTGCTCATCTTGGAGGCGGCAGCAACTCTTCGCTTTGGCTTGAATTTCAGTGTCGGGCATCCCTGCCTCAAAGCTGGTTGAAGCTCATGGAACCTTTGCCTCTGCCACCTGCACGGTCTGCCGAAGACCCTTCCCAGGGGAGGACATTCGGGTGAGTTAACCTGCTGTTGGTCGTCTTTCTACAGTTTGCTGTTGAGGTGATCTGGAAAAGTGGTATTTTGTAAGCATTGTCTCGAAAGGACAGTTGAACAATAATAGTGTGAAACATTTTATTTGTAAATTAGAAAATTAATACATGCTTGTGAAAAAATTTAAGACAATATAGAAATATGTAGGGAAAATGAATCTCCCTTCAGCCAATTCCAGCTGCCCACTTTTTTTTTTTTTTTTTTTTTTTGAGACGGAGTCTCACTGTCGCCCAGGCTGGAGTGCAGTGGGGGCGATCTCGGCTCACTGCAACCTCTGTCTCCCGGGTTCAAGGAATTCTCCTGCCTCAGCCTCCTAAGTAGCTGGGATTACAGGCATGCGCCACCACACCCGGCTAATTTTTTTTTTTTTTCTGTATTTTTAGTACAGACAGGGTTTCACCATGTTGGCCAGGTTGGTCTCAAACTCCTGACCTCAGGTGATCCGCCCACCTTGGCCTCCCAAAGTGCTGGGATACTAGGCTTGAGCCACGACGCCAGCCCCTGCTGCCCACTTTTAACAGCTTGGTGTATAACGTTCCAGGCCTTTAAAAAAAAAGTGATATGTTTATATAAACATATGTGCATGTATCTATGTACATAAACCTACACAGTTAAAAAATTTTTTTTTCAGGCTGGGCGCAGTGGCTCACACCTGCAATCCCAGCACTTTGGGAGGCCGAGGCGGGCAGATCACAAGGTCAAGAGATCAAGACCATCCTGGTGGCCAACATGGTGAAAACTCGTTTCTACTAAAAATACAAGAATTAGCCAGGCGTGGTGGCGCATGCCTGTAGTCCCAGCTACTAGGGAGGCTGAGGTAGGAGAATCGTTTGAACCCGGGAGGCAGAGGTTGCAGTGAGCTGAGATTGTGCCACTGCACTCCAGCCTGGCGACAGAGCGACACTCCATCTCAAAAAAAAAAAAAAAAAAAATTCAGCAATGGGGTCATTTTAAGCTTAGTATTCTACAGCTTGATTTTTTACTCAGCAGTTTCATGGATCTCTTGTGTCAATACCCACAGTTCTGCTTACTCTTTTTATTAACTATAGAGTATTACATTTAGCCATTCACGTATTGTGGGACATTCTTTGATGTATGTAATTTTTACGATTAAAAATATAGCAGTGATACCTATGCTTATACTGCTATGTACTTCTGTATTTCTGTAGAATGGGTTTCTTAAAATAGAATAGGATAGAGTTGAAAAATCTTAAAGATAAAACTCTGAAATGGAGACATGGCACAGGACTTTTTTTATTTACTTATTTTTTATTGAGGTGAATTTTTTTGTTTTGTTTTTTTTGAGACAGAGTCTTGCTCTGTCACCCAGGCTGCATGCGATCTCTGCTCACTGCAACCTTTGCCTCCCGGGTTCAAGCAGTTCTCCCGCCTCAGCCTCCCGAGTAGCTGGGACTACAGGCATGTGCCAACAGGCCCGGCCCATTTTTTTTGTGTGTGTTTTCAGTAGAGATGGGGTTTCATCATGTTGGCCGGGCTGGTCTTGAACTCCTGACCTCAAGTGATCCACCCAGCTTATTGAGGTGAATTTGACATAACATAAAATTAACTGTTTTAAGGTGTTTGGTTCATTGGCATTTGGTACATTCACAGTATGTGAAGCCATCCTCTCTATCAAGCCCTGGAGCCGGTCACCCCAGAAGAAAACCCTGTACTTTCAAGCGGACCTTCCTCATTTCTTCTCCCTCCAGCCCCTGGCAACCACGAACCTGCTTTCTCTCTATAGATTTGTATATTCTGGATGTTTCATTATTTCACTTAAATGTAATCAGATGGCCTTTTTCTTTTTCCTTTTTTTTTCTTCAGAGAGAGTCTCACTCTGTTGCCCAGACTAGAGTGCCGTGGCGCGATCTCGGCTCACTGCAACCTCTGCCTACTGGGTTCAAGCGATTCTCCTGTCTCAGCCTCCCAAGTAGCTGGGATTACGGGTGCCTGCCCCCTCGCCCGGCTAATTTTTGTATTTTTAGTAGAGACGGCGTTTCACGATATTGGTCAGACTGGTCTCCAACTCCTGACCTCAGGTGATCCACCCGCCTCGGCCTCCCAAAGTGCTGGGATTACAGGTGTGAGCCACCACGCCCGGCAATCAGATGGCCTTTTGTGTCGAGCTTATTTCCTGAAAATATTTCTGTCTCCTTCACCTTGTAGCTTGTGTTAGTATTTCATCCTGTTTTATGGCTAAATGTTCCACTGATGTATGCACCACAATTGGTTTGCTTGTACATGGATGGATGTTTGGGTTTTTCCCACCTTTCTGCTCTTGTGAATAGTTCTGCTGTGAAGCATATGCAAGTATTTGTTTGAGAGTCCTTGTTTTTTATTCTTTTGAGTATGATACCCACAAGTATTGCTGGGTAACTCCACATTTAGCTTTTTAAATTTATTTATTTTTTGAGACAGAGTCTTACACTGTCACCCAGGCTGGAGTGCAATGGCGCGATCTCGGCTCAATACAACCTCCGCCTCCCGGGTTCAAGCGATTCTCCTGCCTCAGCCTCCTGAGAAGCTGAGGTGCCTGCCACCACGCCCAGCTAATGTTTTTTGTATTTCTAGTAGAGATGGGGTTTCACCATGTTGGCCAGGCTGCTCTTGCACTCCTGACCTCAGGTGGTTCACCTGCCTCGGCATCCCAAAGTGCTAAGATTACAGGCGTGAACCACCATGCCCTGCCCATGTTTAACTTTTTTGTTTGTTTGTTTTGAGACGGAGTCTTGCTCTGTCACCAGGCTGGAGTGCAGTGGCGCAATTTCGGCTCACTGTACCATCCGCCTCCCGGGTTCAAGCGACTCTCCTGCCTCAGCTTCCTGAGTAGCTGGGACTACAGGCACGCGCCACCACGCCTGGCTAATTTTTGTATTTTAGTAGACACGGGGTTTCACCATGTTGGCCAGGATGTCTCGATCTCTTGACCTCGTGATCCGCCCACCTCGGCCTCCCAAAGTGTGGGATTACAGGCGTGAGCCACTGCTCCTGGCCCGTGTTTAACTTTTTGAGGAACGAATATACTGTTTTCTGCAGAAGCTGGACCATTTTACGTTCTACCAATGGTGTGCAAGGGTTTCATCTTCTCCACATCCCAACACTTACTTTCCATTTTTTAATTACAGCTATCCCAGTGGGTGGGAGGTGGTAACCCATTGTAGCACTGATTGGCATTTTCCTAATGATTCATGATATCAAACATCTTTCCATGTGCTTTTTGGCCATTTGTATATCTTTGGAGATTGAAGTCCTTTGCGCATTGTTTAATTGTGTTGTCTTTTTTATTGTTAAGAGAGTCCTTTATATATTCTGGATGCTAGATCCTTATCAGACACATGATTTGCAAATATTTTCTGCCAGTCTGTAGATTGTCTTTTTTACTTTGTTGATGATGTCTTTTGATGCATAGAAGTTTTGATTTTGATGAAATCCAGTTTATCTATTTATTTTCTCACTTTTTTGGAATCATATCTGAGAAATGGTATTGTTTTACTCCTGTTTTCTTATAAGAGTTTTATAGTTTAAAGCTTTTACATTTAGTTCTTTGATCCATTTTGAGTTAATTTTTGAGTGTCCTGTAAGGTAGGGATCCAGCTTCATTTTCTTTTATGTGGATATGTAATTGTTCCAGCACCATTTTTAAAAAAAAAACTGTGGTCTTGGCATTGTTGTTGAAAATCAGTTGGCCATAGGTGATGGGTTGTTTCTGGATTCTCAATTCTATTCCATTGTTATATATATATCCTTGTGCTTGCACTATAATGTTTTGGTTACTGTAGCTTTGTAGTAAGTTTTGAAATTAGGAAGTGTGAATGCAGCACATAGTAGACACTTCATATATGCGTATTACTGTTTTGGTCAACTCATTCATTCACTGAATGACCAATTTATTCAACAAATAGTTTAGTCTCCTCAGTGCCAGGCCCTTGTCTGGGTTCTGTGGATGTGAAAACAAATTAAAATAAGGTGGAGTCATCCAACAGTTACAACTGGGTGCCATACGAGTTTTACTACAAATATGCACTGGACACTAACTGACTCAGCTGTAGGAACAGAGCAGGCTGGGAAGCACCTCGGAGATGAGGTTGTCTGGATGTAGAGTCTGTTTCTGGCAGCAGAGACCAGGAGTGTGGGAGGCCTGCTTGCTCTGTTAGGGTTTGAACTGTATCCTGACGATCATGGGAGGCATTGGAGGATTTTTAGGCAGGAAAATGATGTGAAGGGATTTGCATTTAAAAGAGATTATTTGGGGCTGGGCACAGTGGCTCACGCCTGTAATTCCAGCACTTTGGGAGGCCTAGACAGGCGGGTCACCTGGGGTGGGGAGTTTGAGAGCAGCCTGCCAAAATGGTGAAATCCCATCTCTACTAAAAATTCAAAAATTAGCCGGATGTGGTGGTGCACCTGTAATCCCAGCTACTCAGGAGGCTGAGGCAGATGAATTGCTTGAACCCGGGAGGGGAGGTTGCTGTGAGCTGAGATCGCACCACTGCACTCCAGCCTGGGTAACAGAGTAAGACTCCATCTCAAACCAAAATAAATAAATAAATAAATAAATAAATAAATAAATAAGAGAATAAAATAGATAATTTGGGCAACAGGTTGGTGTTAATTCTCCACCTTTGTTCTTCTCCTTCAGTACTGTGTTGGCTGGTCTGAATCTTTTGCCTTTTCATATAAATTTCTGAAAGTGTTGCTATCTGTTGTCTGCCTGTTTTATTTTTGTTGTTGTTGTTTGGGGTTTTTTTTTTTTTTTTGAGACAGAGTCTTGCCCTGTCACCCAGGCTGGAGTGCAGTGGTGTGATCTCAGCTCACTGCAACCTCCCACTCCCAGGTTCAAGCGATTCTCTTGCCTCACCCTCCTGAGTAGCTGGGATTACAGGCATGCGCCACCACGCCCAGCTAATTTTTGTATTTTTAATAGAGATGGGGGTTTCACCATGTTGGTCAGGCTGGTCTCGAACTCCTGACCTCATGATCCACCTGCCTCGGCCTCCCAAAGTGCTGGGATTACAGGCATGAGCCACCGTGTCCGGCTTCTCTGCCTGTTTTTTAAGACTTTTGTCTTTGGAGTTTTGCGGTTTCTCCATTGTGGTTTTCCATATGAATTTCCTTTTATTTCTTCTGCTTAAAATTTGTAGGCCAGTTGGTCATGGTGGCTCACGCCTATAATCCCAGCACCTTGGGAGGCCGGGTGGGCAGATCGCCTGAGGTCAGGAGTTTGAGACCAGCCTGACCAACATGGAGAAACCCCATATCTACTAAAAATACAAAATTAGCCGGGCGTGATGGTGCATGCCTATAATCTCAGATACTCGGGAGGCTGAGGCAGGAGAATTGCTTGAACCCGGGAGGCGGAGGTTGCGGTGAGCTGAGATTAGGCCATTGCACTCCAGCCTGGGAAACAAGAGCGAAACTCCATTTCGAAAAAAAAAAAAAAATTGTAGGCCTTCCTTAAGAAAAATAAAATAAAATTCTAGGCTGGCCGCGGTGGCTCCCGCCTGTAATCCCAGTACTTTGGGAAGCTGAGGCGGGTGGATCACCTGAGTTAGGAGTTTGAGACCAGCCTGGCCAACATGGTGAAACCCCGTCTCTACTAAAAATACAAAAATGAGCCACGTGTGGTGGCACCCATCTGTAATCCCAGCTACTCGGGAGGCTGAGGCAGGAGAATTGCTGGAACCCAGGAGGCGGAGGTTGTGGTGAACTGAGATCATGCCGCTGCACTCCAGCCTGGGTGACAGAGCGAGACGCCATCTCAAAAAAATAAAACATAAAATAAAATTCTAAGCCCTGCAACCAACTGAATGGACCCCTCCCCTTGGTCAAGGGAACCCCAGAGAAACCTTGGAAGCTTGAGTTCCTGGCCGTAGCAGGAGGGGAGGTCAGACGCGTCTCACTGTACCCCTCCCTCCCTAACCACCATTAGGCTTCTTCACTAAGGGCTAAACAGAAACCAGCCCTTTTCAAAGACTCCACACTGCTAATGTGGATTACTGGCTTACCTTCCCAGATACAGATTAAAGACAAGATGAGATTAATGTCTCCTTCACCCTTCCCTGAGAGGTCTGCTTAGTTCTCTCCCTCTGTTTCCTTCTATCTTAGGTAAAATGTACATTTGCTGGGCACTTACTGAAGTCTCACAAGTATGTAACCACTCACCTCACAGCCACCCTCCCCCTTTGAGGGACCACGTGTAATTACTAAACCTCCTGAGAACCTCTTGGGACAAAAACAACCACAGATGTGCTTGTGACTCATGTTCTTCCTGTGGGCACCCTCAAGCTGGCTCAGTAGCCCTCACTTGCTTGAGATCCTGAATCTGTGGGTTGGTATCTTCCATGGTTGCTGGATAATACTCTGCCGTTATCTCTTCGGATATGAATTGCCCCTAGCCCACTATCTGGCCCCTCTCTTTAGGGATCTCTGATTGAACATACGTTAGACCTTCTCTCTCCTGCTGTTCCTGATCACTCTTCTGTCCTGTAATTGCTGCTCCTTGTGCTGCGTTCTGGGTCATTTCTTCTGGTCTTTTTTCCAGTTTACTAATACTATATTCTGTTATAAAGTCCTTCCATTGAATGTTTCTTTCTTTCTGTTTTCCCAAACACCAACTCGAAACAGACATTGAGTTTTAATTTTGGTTCCTGTACTTTTTATTGCTAGAAGTTCTATTTGGTTATTTTTCAAATCTGCTACATTATTACATAACTTTTTAATAGTTTTTTATCTTTAATAGATGGTGTTGTTTTTTTTTTTTTTTTTGAGACGGAGTCTCGCTTTGTTGTCCAGGCTGGAGTGCAGTGGTGCGATCTCAGCTCACTGCAACCTCCACCTCCCGGGTTCAAGTGATTCCCCTGCCTCAGTCCCCCAAGTAGCTGGGATTACAGGCACGCACCACCACGCCCGGCTAATTTTTTGTGTTTTAGTAGAGACGGGGTTTCACCATGTTGGCCAAGACAGTCTCGATCTCCTGACCTCATGATCTGCCCACCTCGGCCTCCCAAAGTGCTGGGATTACAGAGCTGAGCCACCGCGCTGGGCCTTTAATAGATATTTCAAGTTCATCTTTTTTTTTCTTTTTTTTTGCTTCCTTAATTTTTTTTTTTTTTTGCTATACCCCATGCCTCCAAGATAACAGTTTTTTCTTTTTAATTTAAATATAATACGGTTTTACTGTGTATCCAAGAATATCTGAAATCTTTTGTGGGTCTCTTTCTTTTGTCTTTTGTTTCTGTTGCTTCTTGCTGGACTGAGCCTGCTTAAAACAAGTCCCGTTAGCTATAAAGGTTTACCTTAGAAAGTCAGGTGTCTTCCTCTGTAACTCTCTCCTTTTTCCATCTGCCCCAAGGCATTTGTTTATATAAATGTTGACGCAAAGTGAAGTTGTGTCCAGTTCACCTTGGCCAGTAAGGAAGCAGTGTTTGGCAGATGTTGTTACTCCTAATAATGCCAGCCAGTGAGTGAAGCTGACCTGAATGCCTCCCAGGGCTGAGGCAATGGCACGATCACTTAAGCTCAAACCGGAGACAGTTTCACCTTTGTGACTGAATAATGTTCGGTGTAGGCCAGATGCCTGCAGACTACTGTTTGAGGACTGGTGTGGTCTACGGTGTTTCCTTATCACCTGAATGTCTCTGGTCGCCATCCCAGGGGTAGAGCATGGTGTTAGATACGCTAGATGCCTGCCGAAGTAATTATGGGTGAAACATATGATGTCCAAGATTTGCCTTTAAATGCTCCAACACCTCCTCCCAGATTCTGGAGGCCTGTGAAACAATTAGCTATGAAAACTGGTAATTCCTAAAGCTGGGTACGTGGGGGTTCATGATGCCTCTCTCACCTTTTTGGGGGAGAATGACACTTTAATGAGAGCTTGTTGCCTTTTCCTTTTACAGGGTATTGCAGGCATCTTCCTCAGGCCTGTTTTCTCTGTTTTCCAGGCTGATGTGATGGCAGACAGGGTTCCCCGCTGCCCGGTGTGCACCGGCGTTGTGAAGCCCGACATTGTGTTCTTTGGGGAGCCGCTGCCCCAAAAGTTCTTGCTGCATGTGGTTGATTTCCCCATGGCAGATCTGCTGCTCATCCTTGGGACCTCCCTGGAGGTTTGTCAGCAGGCCTGTGCAGGGAGGAGGCTGGAGGGCAGGGGAAGGGAGGGGTACAGGAGTCATCTCATGGGCCCTTCCAGGGCTGGTGCCACTTTTGGAAGGTGAGTGGATTCAGCTGGGGTTCCAGGCTGAGGGAGCAGCAGCCTGTGCAGGAGACAGGAAGGTGGGAAGCTGCTGGGCTTTGGAGGTGGTATAGGTGCGGGTGGGGCACCACGTGTGAGGAGAAGGGAGAAGGATGGGGGCGTGGGGGTGAGGTCGAGGGGCGGGCCTCCCAGGTCAGATCAGGAATACTGATGCTGCAGTGGGAGGAGTGATAAATCCACAGGGACTGTCCCGGGGACGTGGCTGCACCCTTGGGGTCAGAGAGGCCTTTGGAGAGTGGAGAATGGAGCAAGCAGTGCCCGGAGGCTGGTCCTGAAGAAGGTGGTGCTGTGGTCCCCTGAGGGATGGCGAGGAGGGGATTGGACTCGCAGTCTGTGATGTTTTGGGGACGTGAGAAGGAGGCATCTGGCTTGGTCTGTAAGGTCAGGGCACTTGCTGGTGGGGCGTGATTTGGGAGGGAGGGTGCCTGACTCGGTTCTGCATGTGTCTGAGGTGTCTGGGAAACACCCCCTGGATGTGTTCAAGCAGCTGTTCTGCATCTGTGTCTGAAGCTCAGGAAATTCCTAAAAGCTGTGATGAGAGCAAGAAATGAGACCATGAAGTCAGTGTGTGCGTGACTGGATGTAGGCACCAAGGGCAGAAGGGCCAGAAAGACCTGTGCTCAGAGGGGCCCAGGGCAGCCGCAGGGGCCCAGAGCATGTGTTTGTTCAGGCATTCATTGTGTGCTGCCTGCTGTGTGCTGGGCCCTGCTCCAGTGCTTTGGACATACACAGTCAGATGTCAATGTAAGAAGTTATACAGTTTGTTAGGAGATGATTGATGTTATGAGAAAGATAACAAGTAGGATAGAAAGGCTAGAAGGGTTGGGAACCAGCTGCAGTGTCAAATCAGGCAGGTGGAGTTGGATCTAAGAGTTTACCAAGGTGAGGGGGGTCTGGCAGGGGACACTGCACAGGTGACAAGCAGCAAGGAGGGTGGGGCGAAGTCAGCATTGATGGGCACGGGGCTGGAGCAGAGAAGGAGGTGGAGCACAAGTGTCATCTCATGGGAGGCTGGTGCCGCCTCAGAAGGTGAATGGGTTCAGCTTGGGTTCCAGGCCAGAGCCTGAAGTTGAGAGGACTCCGTTGGGTGCTGGGCTGTGAGCCCACCATGGGGGCAAGACTGGGAGCAGCAGACCCAGCAGGGCCCTTGTAGGTACTCACCGGCTGGCACTGGCTGGGGGCCAGGTAAAGCCAGCAGAGGCTGAGGGGTGCTGGAGTCTGGGTGTGTGTGTGAACGCAGAGTGGGTATGCTGGCACAGTGCATGGGAGGGCGTGGATTCCCAAGGACTCCAGGGCTGTGGCTGGAGCAGCTAGAAAGATGGAGCCGCCACTTCCTGAGATGGAGAAGCCTGGTAGGTGGGTTTGGGGGAGCTCAGGAACTCAGCCTGGTTTCCACAGGTTTGAGGATGTGCTGCAGACTGGAGGTGTTGAGCAGGTGGACATGAGTCTGGAGTCCAGGAAGGCCCAGAGGCAGGAGCTGGGGTGCTGGAGTGAGCAGACAGGAGAGCCCAGGGTGTGGACAGACATGAGAATGCCGTGCTATGCCTAGGATGGAGGGACAGACACAGGAGGAGCAGTCAGAGGGGCCATGGTGGTCAGCACAGTGTGGGCTGAGACCAGCTGACCGTGCTGGCCACCAGGTGTGGACACTTGGGCCACCAGCCATCTTTATTGTGGAAGTGAGATGAAAATGGCGTTTTTCCTGATTATAAGTGTACCATGTGTGTCTTTGAAAAGATTCATACATTATATAAAGATATAAAGCAAAGGATCAACTTTTTAATCCCACCAACTGTTAACATCTTATTCTGTGTCCTCTCAGGTTTCTTTTTTTTGTACAAATGCACATGTACAGGTGGTAATTTTTAACTAAAAGTTGGACAGCACTGTACCTTCTATTCTGCAGCCTGCTGTTTTCACGTAACAATGTGAGTCCATGGAGATCCGCTGCCTTGTTAATGCCGACAGTTTCCCTTACACGGATACGAGGTCCCAACTGAGAGGCCCATGTCTGTAAGGCTGGTGCCATCATGAACCGAGTGAGCTGGTCTCACGCACAGACTCTATCTCACGTGCTTTGTGGACGAAATGTTAATGTGTTTGACTATGGAGTACCACTCCAGATCCCCTTTAGGTGTGACGTAACATGTGGGATGTAAACCATATGATCTTTTCTAAAATCTCAAAAATTCTGAAACATATTCAGCCACAAGAGCTTTAACATAGATTTTGTGGATTTAATACAAAATTTATGTAAGCAATTTCTTACTGATGGACAATGACAATAAATAGTATGTAATTTTTATATTAAAAGTAATGCTGGGCAAGGCACCATGGCTCACACCTGTTATCCCAGCACTTTGGGAGGCCAAGGCAGGAAGATTGCCTGAAGCTAGGCATTTGAGACCAGCCTGGGCAGGATAGTCAGACCTTGTCTCTACAAAAAATAAAAAGATAGCCAGGCGTGGTCTGTGTACTTGCAGCTATTTGAGAGGCTGAGGAAGGAGGATTGCTTGAGCCCAGGAGTTTGAGGTTATAGTGAACTATGATCATGCCACTGCATTCCAGCCTGGGTAACAGAATGAGATCCCATGCTGTAGTGAATATCCCTGTGTATCATCCTTATCTACCCATGCAGGTACTCCTGAAAGGTAAATGCTGATAAATATTGAGAACTTGCCTTCCAGAAAGGTGTAACAATTACACTGCCACAAACTGTGTTTTTGTGTAGCCATTTTATCACATCCTCACCAAAACCAAAATCACACAAATCAAATTGGTTAAAAAATGCATGTGTGTGTGTGGAGGGGGGTGCGGATTTTGCATTTCTGTAGTAAAGAACGAAGTTCATCTTTTCATGTTTGTTGGCCAGTTTTGTTTCTTCTCTTTGGATTGTATATTTGTACCTCTTGACCATTTTTCATTGGGTCATTATAAATTAGTTTTAATTTTAATATAAATTAAATAATATAAATCCGTTTTAATGTTAATATAAATTTCTTTCTTTTTTTTTTTTTTTTGAGACAGAGTCTTGCTCTGTCTCCCAGGCTGGAGTGCAGTGGCGCGATCTTGGCTCACTGCAACCTCCACCTCCCAGGCTCAAGCCATTCTCCTGCCTCAACCTCCCGAGTAGCTGGGATTACAGGCGTGTGCCACTACGCCCAGCTAAGTTTTGTATTTTTAGTAGAGATGGGGTTTCACCATGTTGGCCAGGCTGGTCTTGAACTCCTGACCTCAGGTGATCTGCCCGCCTCGGCCTCCCAAAGTGCTGGGATTATAGGTGTGAACCACCGTGCCTGGCTGTTAATATAAATGTCATTATAAATTAGCATTATAAATTAGTTCATAAATTATATGTTTATAAATGAGTATCAATTAGCAATATAAACTATTGTCATATGTTGTAAATATTTTTGTAGTTTGATGATGATAAGTTTTTAAAAATTTTAAATTTTCGACATAGTAGTTTTATGTAGATACCCAGGTAATAGTATTTACATAGTCAGATCTGCCATTTTCCTTTGTCTTATCTGACTTCAGTTTTTACACCTAAAAAGTTCTTCCCTATCCTTACTTGTAAACCCTCAGTTTTCTTCAAGAACTGTTTTGTTTACATTGAAACCTTTAATCCATTTGAATTTTTTTTCAGTGGGAGGTAGGAATGGAGTATTTTCCTCCCAGATAATGAGCCAGTTCTAATGCCATTTATTAATGTATCCATTTTTTACCTTGTTCCTCTTAAAAGAAGCTTTGAGAGCTGTATGAAGGAGCCTGATGGCACCGAGCTAGGCCTCTCTAGAGGCTGGGTGGGGAAGACCATGGAGAGACATAACAGTAACTCCTGCTTGGGGGCACCAGCTCCTCTGGGTGCCTGATGCTGGTGGCAGCTGTCACAGCGAGCAGGGCTAGCCAGAGGAGACGGACGAGTCTGTGCTGTTGTCCCTCTGTGGCATGCTGGGAGACAGCGAGGTGGGAAGGACAGGGAGAACAGAACGTGCTCACAAAGAGGAGGTAGGAAGGTTGGATCCCTGATGAGCCTTGGAACGGAGGTGGGGAGAAGCAAGGATGTGTGGAAATAGCAAGAAGTGGAAGAGAGAGAGGCTGAGGGGAGAAAGAAGTCACTGAGGCCAAGTGGCAGGAGCTCAACTGAAGAAATGAGATTGGTGGTGGGTTTTCCCTAGATCGCAGGGTCTGACTGCCAATCTGCTGCTCCTCCAAGGCCTCAGTGGCTGTGGCATGAAGCATCCTGAGGGGCTCGTAAGGTGGACACTATGCCCCTCACATTTGGGCCATTTTTCAGGTGGAGCCTTTTGCCAGCTTGACCGAGGCCGTGCGGAGCTCAGTTCCCCGACTGCTCATCAACCGGGACTTGGTGGGGCCCTTGGCTTGGCACCCTCGCAGCAGGGACGTGGCCCAGCTGGGGGACGTGGTTCACGGCGTGGAAAGGCTAGTGGAGCTTCTGGGCTGGACAGAAGAGATGCGGGACCTTGTGCAGCGGGAAACTGGGAAGGTACAGACTGCTGAGGAGGACCATCCAAGGGGCTGCCCTTCTCACTGCTCTCGGGTATGGTCCACCTGATAGGGAGCCCCATTGGCTAACACAGTAACAGTAATAGCTGATGATGCTGTGAATCCTGCACCAGGCACTATCTGGACCTGACTGGGTATTACTTTCAATACCTCCATTTAGAGATGAAGAAACAGATGCTAACAGGCCAAGCAGGGACACGGTCCAGACACTCAGGGCTGATGAGTCTGTATTCTTAACAGACTATCGGCGTTATCTTCACTCCCTAAAATAAAGCAGCCAACAGTGTTCCTCTAAGGCCTGGTATGTGATTCTAAGATGATACGGGTTAAAGAACTTTGAGAAGCTAAAGTTCTCTGCATCTGTGTGGGATGAAGGCTACATTAGTGATGCTTTTCGGAAGTAATTGGTATGAGAGCCATTGATCAATTATAATCTGAGGAAAGCCAAAGAGCCTTGATGCTTTCTAAGAGATTCCAAACCACCTGTAAACAAGTAAAGTTACAGAAAATGCAGTTTCCCATGAGAATCATGTAGCATGCTCAGCCTTGATTAAAGAGTTTTCAATGGGAGGTGGCATTAAGCATTTAAAGTCCAGTGTTATGATTACAGGCAGGTGTAACACTGTCCAAAGGGGATTTCACCAGTGTATCAGTCTGTTCTCATGCTGCTCATAAAGGCATCCCTGAGACTGGGTAATTTATAAAGGAAAGAGGTTTAATGGACTCACAGTTCCATATGGCTGTGGGGGGCCTCACAATCATAGTGGAAGGCAAAGGAGGAGCAAAGTCACGTCTTACATGGCGGCAGGCAAGAGGACATGTGCAGGGGAACTGCCCTTTATAAAACTATCAGATCTTGTGAGACTTACTAGCACAAGAACAGCATGGGAAAGACCCGCCCCCATGATTCAGTTACTTCTACTTGGCCTCACCCTTGACACATGGGGATTATTACAATTCAAGGTGAGATTTGGGTGGGGACACAGCCAAACCATATCAACCAGAATATATCACAGTTGATGCTCCTCTTGCCTTCCAAGGCAGATGTGTTAGGAAATCCTGATCCTTTTTCCTTGTCCACAGCTGTGGCTGCCTCATGGCTTAGGGCCATGGGGTCAGCACTCTCCTCAACCTCCACCAGTCCAAGACCTCCAACCTCTGGTCACAGGCTGATTTTTTACCAATCATGGTCACTTCATTATGGAAGCAGGGAACCCAGCTAACAATGAGGCTTAAACGCTGAGAGGCGAGTGCCTCCTGGCCAGCTCACAAGGCAGCAGAGATCTTACATCAGCCCAGCAGGCTTTTGTGAGGGAGCCTTTTCCTGCTCCGACCTCCTATTTTCTTTTTTTTGTAAGGGAGTTTCACTCTTGTTGCCCAAGCTGGAGTGCAATGGCGCGATCTTGGCTCACTGCAACCCTGCCTCCCGGGTTCAAGTGATTCTCCTGCCTCAGCCTCCTAAGTAGCTGGGATTACAGGCATGTGCCACCATGCCTGGCTAATTTTTGTACTTGTATTAGAGACGGGATTTCACCATGTTAGTCAGGCTGGTCTCAAACTCCTGACCTCAGGTGATCCACCCGCCTCAGCCTCCCAAAGTGCTGGGATTATAGGCGTGAGCCAGCATGTCCGGCCCAACCTCCTGTTTTCATAGAAAAGCAGATTGTAACTCTGGTAGCTCCTGTGGAGTTTTGGAAATGGCCTAATAGGATGTGAACTGTATTATCTAGTTTCACAGAAATGTATGTAAAATGGGTTATGATTTCATTTTTTGTTTTTTAAAGAATTACTATCCAAGGGGTTACTTTTCCAAATAGTGAATGCTTTTAAGCACATGAGCATCAGTACATCTTGATTTGGGTACTTAAAGTCCCATAGAATGAGGCTCTCCATTTAGCCACCCTGTTCTGCCCAGGCCTGCTGGGACCTCTTAGCCCAGCACAGTAGCAGCAGCATTGGCAGAAAGCAGCTTGTTTTGTGAAATATTT
The DNA here is from genome assembly GCF_006542625.1 of Nomascus leucogenys. NCBI lineage: Eukaryota > Metazoa > Chordata > Mammalia > Primates > Hylobatidae > Nomascus > Nomascus leucogenys. The sequence continues at coordinate 82,846,193 of NC_044401.1, forward strand.
TGCATGTCTGCAGCTAGAGCTGTTTGACCAGAGATCTGCTGGCCTGCCTGGGTGTGTAAACAGATAGCTGATACCCTCTGTCTTCTGTATTCCAGCTTGATGGACCAGACAAATAGGATGGCTGCCCCCACACAATAAATGGTGACATAGGAGACATCCACATCCCAATTCTGACAAGACCTCATGCCTGAAGACAGCTTGGGCAGGTGAAACCAGAGTATGTGAACTGAGTGGACGCCTGAGGCTGCCACTGGAATGTCTTCTCAGGCCATGAGCTGCACTGACTGGTAGGGCTGTGTCTACATTCAGGGCCACCCCGTCACATATACAAAGGAGCTGCCTGCCTGTTTGCTGTGTTGAATTCTTCACTCTGCTGAAGCTCCTAATGGAAAAAGCTTTCTTCTGACTGTGACCCTCTTGAACTGAAACAGACCGACTGGAATCCCAGACCGAGTCTGCTTTCTGTGCCCAGGTGAACGGCAAGCTCAGCATCTGTTGGATAGAGATCCAGACGGGCCGAGCAGCCCCCAGCCCTCTTCATGTTCCAAAGTGTAGTCTTGAGGCCCTGGTGCTGCACTTCTAGCACGTTGGTCTCCTTTAGTAGGGCTATTTTCAGTGAGAGAAAATCTGTTCTTTCCAGCATGAAATACATTTAATCTCCTCAAAGGGAGTGCAAGTGTTGACATGAGTTGGAAAGGGAACCCTGGCGTCCCCTCTATTGGAACAGTCTGAGGACTGAAGGCATTTGTCCCTGGATTTATTGGAGATGGCCCAGCTCCTCCCTTTGAAGGTGGTCACATTCTGTTGAGTCTCCATACTCAGCCTCTCCTCCAGAAACAGATCTGTTCCAGAGCATTCCAGCACTTTCTATCTGGTCTCCTTGTCCCCACACTACGCCCCCCCACCCTCGCCAGGGCTTCCTCGAGTGACACTGTTAGAGCTAATCTTTGAGACAGGGAAGGCATTACTCACTTAAAACCCAGGCTGAGTCCTGGCCACCTGCTGGATTGTGACATAGGAGGTGGAATCCACTGAGCTCCTACTTCTGCACAGGCTCCTTCTCCTGGGGCTGCACCAAAGCCCAGCTCTGATGGCTCACCCTGTCAGGCACCAGCTGCTCCCTCCTGGGCTCTCACCCACATGCACATCCTCCTTCCTGGCATCAGATTACCTGCGTGTTTCCCCAGACAAAAGCACTTCCCATTCCTGAACCTTGCCTACCCTGGGGTGAGCTGACGGGAATAGATTTAATGACAGTGACTCCCAGCAAGGGGGTCTTTGCTCCTTAATAAGAACAAAAGGTGGAACTGGTGACCTAGAAAAACTGTTGAATTCTAAAAAGAATGAAGTTAGTTTCTAACCCTAGTTAATGTTCCTTTTTTATTTTTTTAGTCTCGCCCTGTCGCTCAGGGTGCAGTGCAGTGTTACGATCTCAGCTCACTGCAACTTCTACCTCCTGCGTTTAAGCGATTCTCCTGGGTAACTGGGATTACAGGTGTGTCCCACCACGCCTAGCACATGGGCATATTTATAACAGAGACAAGCTTTCGCTATGTTGGCCAGGCTGGTCTCGAACTCCTGGGCTTCAAGTGATCCACCCACCTCGGCCTCCCAAAGTGCTGGGATTACAGGCATGAGCCACTGTGCCTGGCCCCTTTATTTGATAATTTACACATATATTCACACATACATTTTTGCCCAAAACTCTTCTTTATTTCAAGATGATGTTTCTGTGGCTATGTGTGGTATGTGGTATAAATCTCAATCTATGGTCACACGAGGGGCATTTTCCTTGTTGTAAGTGTAGTCTAAACCAGTAGGAAGGAGGTTTAATTGCCAAAACCAGCGAGAACTCGGGCACTGTGGATACTACAGTGGGCAGCTGAACGAGGACCAAGGAGAATGTCTAAGAGGCCTCCAGCCCTGCGCTTAGTGAAGACAGGACAGAAACAACAGAGCATACATACCTCGGAAGTGTGTTCTGACATACTCGAATGGAAAGTTCTGGCAGGTTTTCTCCCTGGGAAGTGCAGCACATGCCCCAACACACTGGCTCTGCCAGCATGCCAATCCCAGATGTGCTTGCTTTGTACACACCCACACCCAACCCCCTGCCCTCCCATATGCTCTTCTGTGTGCCCAGGTAGACCCTGCCCTCAGGCAGCAGCTTCCAAACACATTCCTCTTGGCGCAGACAAAAGAAAGTATTCGTCTGTGGAATTCAAGGCTGAGCCCTGAGTTCTAACACAAGAAGACCATTGCAGTCCAGAGATAAGAAGCTGGACCAGAGGCAAATCATGAATAGAACCTTGGAAGTAAAGAGAAGGGGTTTCTAAGATGGAGAAGTGGGAGCGGGTGTGGAGCCAGTGGGATGTGGCTTCCCCCGGTTGCAACCCCAAGGAAGTCTCTGGAAGCAGCACCAGTTCTGATGGGGGAGCACAAGAGCTGTCATCCTCAGTCAGGGTCCGAGTCAGGGTCCGAGGAGAGCTGCTGCTCCATAGTCTCGCACATGGCATCCTGCAGGGACGTAAGATGACCCCGGGGACTCATCCCCATTGGCTGGATGACTCTGTTCCTATTGGGGAAAGGTGCAATGGGGCTGGGGAAGGGGCCCAGTTGGCCAGGCAGGGGTCCTGCTCACCCCTGGCTGCTACCTTCCTCCACCAAGTAGGCTGCTCCCATTTACTGGGGAAGCCTGGTTGGACCTTCTGTTAACTGGGCCCAAACTCTAACTGCTACCTCCTGGCTTTAAGCAGTTTCCTAATGTAAACATCTAAATTGGCCTTAAGCAGGCTCTTAATTTGGACACTGGGCCATCTCCAATAAATCTGGCGACATTAGTCTTTTTTTTTTTTTTTTTTGAGAGGAAGTCTCACTCTGTCGCCAGGCTGGAGTGCAGTGGCACAGTCTCAGCTCACTGCAATCTCTGCCTCCCGGGTTCAAGTGATTCCCCTGCCTCAACCTCCCAAGTAGCTGGGACTACAGGCGCCCACCACCACGCCCAGCTAACTTGTTTTTTTGTATTTTAGCAGAGACGGGGTTTCACCACGTTGGCCAGGATGGTCTTGATCTCCTGACCTTGTGATCCACCTGTCTCAGCCTCCCAAAGTGCTGGGATTATAGGCGTGAGCTACCATGCCCGGCCTTAGACAGTCTCTTAATTTCTCTGGGCCTCAGTTATCATCTGTAAAAGGGGCACAATACTGATTCAATATACCCATCCCCTGGGGGATTTCCTCCAGGGCAAGTGATTTCAAACATCAGCAATGCAACCTAATACCAGGATCCTAAGCTCTCCTCTGATCCTACCTCCTGGGGCTCACAAGACAGGATGTGGGTCAGCTCTCCCTTCTCCCAGCTGCAGGCCCCTCCTTGTCATGCCACACACCTGGAGAGCTTGTCAAACATGGTCACCAGCTTCATGGCCTCGTGCTCCTTCTGCTCCTCCGTCATGCCCTCCATAGGGTTAGGCGGCTTCTCCTCCACCCTCCCGGTCACTGGGTTTATGCTGTTTCCAAGTGGGTGGAATGTGGGGAATGCATTAGTGACTCTCCAGGACAGGAGGCAAGCCACCTATTTTCCCAGTGGGGTGAGGTGGGCAAGGCAACTGCAGGAAGAGGCCTCCCTCCAGAAGCGGCACAGGTAACCAGCTCCTGCCATCGGCCACCTTCTGGTATCCCAGATAGCACTTAGGAACAGGTGCTTGATTCTGGAAGGTCTTGCCCATTTGTCATCCTGTCCCACCCTACAGGGGTCCACATGGGTGTGGAAGCAGGGACTAGGGGGGCTGTGAATGGAGACCCGAGGGTGTGTTGGGGGCACACACCTGGCCTTGGCTTCCTTGTACTCATCTGTGTCTGTGTCCTCATCCTCCGAGTACTGGCCCTCGGGCCGGCCTCCCGCCATGAGGCCCCTGGCAGCCAGAAGGCCAGCAGCATTCCCATAGCCTGTGTACTTGATGAATCGGGGCACTGAGGGGCAAGGCAGAGGTCAGTGTGCAAGCCTGGCTGAGGTGGGGTGGGCTGGGACCTGGGTCTCCATAACTCACCACTCTCAGAGCACAGGACAAACAAGAACTCGGCAGCCACCCTCTTCACATCCGTGTCCAGGTGTGTCATGAGGCGGACAAGCTTGTTCCGCAGCATCTCCCCAACCTCAGGCCGTGTCCTCACATCCCGCAGAGGGGGCAGCACCTGGGGAGGTGGCCATCCCTAAGCTTGGGCTTGGAGCAGCCAAGGGTCTGTGATCAGGGCTGAAACCACATCCCCCAGGAGCACGAGCTCCTCAGCCTCATACCTGGGCCTTCAGGAACTTCCTGGCTGGGCGGTGCATCCGGGCACATTCAGTCAGTACGCTCAGCACGGGAGCTACACTCTCCTTCAGCCTGTGTGTCTGTAGAGGATTCTCTGTCACCGGGGCTGTGCCCCTGCCTAATTTGAGACTGGCACAGAGTTACACCCCCCCCACCGCCCCTTCCCACCAACATACACAGCAGCTGGTCCTGGCGGCAGAGGTTTGGGAAGAAGCCCCTCTGCAGTTAGCGCAAGGCCAAGAGTGGGTGATGGGTGTCTGTGTCACTTTTGAAAAGGACGGGGATAGAGCGTAACCCAGAGGTACTCGTAAGCTTTGTGACTTGGGAGAAATAACTGCTTTAAGTCTAATTGCCTCAACTATAAAGCAGAGCTGGGAAGAAAACACAAAGCAATTCAAGCTTTAGACTGGCGCACACATTGCCCTCAGATGTTGGTGGCAAAAAGAAACGAGAACCGAATCCCCGCTCTGTGTACTTCATGGACAGAGCAGGGAGTTCTTGACCCTCCTGGCATAATGTGCCTGGACCCCAGCACCAGCAGTGGCAGCGACGGGCACAGACAACCCCCCAGGTGTGTGTCCAATGCTAGTGCCCTATCCTGAGTTGCTCGCAGGCACCATGTGTGTCCCTTGCTTAGGCAGGTAGATTCCCAGGAGGTCTACTAAATCTCGGTTTATTGTACTCCAGCCTGCTTTCTGCAAGCTCCTGGAAGATGGTTAGAGCCCCAGCTGTCCAGATGCCCTGTAGTGCAGTCACAGGAGTCAGAGGGAAGCTTTGATCTGAGGTTCCTATGGGTCTCCTCAGGATGCTGAGGGACAGCTATGCTTGTAATCAAGGGCTGCCTGTGTCTAAGAGTTAAAAGTAGGGACTGGGAGGCTTCTCAGGACCACTCAATAAAGATCCACAAAGATTTAAGAAGTGAAACCTTCAAGTGTGTGGAAGGTGTCCACATGCTTCTCATGGAGGAAAGGTCTGGCGTCTTGCCAGGCTGGACCACAGAACAGCCGGAAGAATCGCCCATATCACACCACCAAGACGATCTCCACTTACCAGTGTGGACAGTGTAGAAGCACTGACCACAGCTGTGCAGGAGAACCAGTGCCAGAGCCACTGGGGGAGCCTGCACAGCCATCCCCAGCCTACCTGGTGCAAACGCTTCTCTAGGAAGATGACGAGGGCACAAATCACATCCATATTCACTCCCATGAACTCCATGGAGTCTCCATGTGGCTCCAGGGTGAGGAGAACATCCAGACACTTGAGGGGCAAGTTCCCCAGGAGGTTCACTGCGTGGCTGGGGACAGATGGAGGTGGGGGTCTCAATAGGGTTAATCCCTCAGCACAGGTGCAATCTTTGTGCCCCCGCTGAACCACACATTACATGAGCTGGCATGTGAGTCCCAAAGGGGCAGCGCTAGGGACCAAAGCCAAGGGCAGGGACTGATCTGAGAGGCACTGCCACTCAGCTGTACAGTGGGGTCCCCTGGAGAAGTGGGGGCACTGAGACACCCTGCCTCCCCCACCCTGTCTGAGCCAAAGCACCAGACCATCTCTGGAAACCCAGACCAGCCTAGGGGCAGCTGGACCAAAAACGGGGACAAGGAACCAATGTGCCCTAGTAAATACTACACTGTTGCCACTACCCAAGGCCCAGTTGGCACATTCCTGCCCCCAAATTCATGGCTGTTGTCTTGGCCACATATTAGAAGCACCCAGTATTCTCTGGAAATACACCGATGTCCAGTCTTACTCACCCAGACAAAGTCAGACCCTCTAGGGTGGGGCCTGGGCTCTCAGGTGAGTTCTGGTTCACAGCCAGGGTTGAGGACGACCATCTAGACATGTGGGCACACTTCCCTCCCAGAAAAAGCCCCATCCTCACCCATGGAACTCCTCTGTGCGGTCTCCAGCAGTAGCAATCATCACACAGTGCCGGAGAAGGGTCCCCAGGTGTCGGTAAAGGGCAGTGTCTTCCTGATCAAAGAAAGAAGGGTTCCTGTGAGGAGCCCCACTCATCCCACTGCTGCCTGCTGAGGCTCCACTGTCTGTTGCACTCCAGGACTGTGTGGCAATGACTGTGCACCTCCTGTACTGTGTACCTGGTCCCCTGGGGTCTTCCTAGGTGACTGTGGGTAGTGCTGGGGGCAAAAGATGACCACTGCTGTCTTCCTAAAAACTCCATGAGTATTCTTCTAAGAGCACTTCCCTGATTAGGAATGTTAACACATAACCCTTGGGATGAAGTCACACTCTGTCTCAGCCCCACTCACAGCCTCGTGGTGGAGGATCTCTTACAGTCTCCCCGGACACCACACAGCCCTCCTGCCAGGCAGCAAGAGCCAGAAGGGGCCTCTATTTTCCTCAGAAGCCTTCCCTGAGGTCCCAGCCCAGAACTGGCATCTCCTTGGCCTTGTCCCAACAGGCTGGGAGGTCCTGTCCTCTCCATGTCTGACACCCAGAAACCTGAAGGTACCCAGTGGGAGGCAGGTCCAGGAAATGTCGGAGCTGCGTTGAGACCCATCCATGGGTTCAGGTCAGTGCTCACCTCGTCCACCTCCCCCTTGATAGAGTCGAGAGTGATGTTGAAGAGCACTTTGAGGATCTCCATGGCCCGCTCAGTCTCTTGGGAAGGAAGGAGCTTGGGTGGGTTCCCTTCAGGAGTCACCCCCAGCGTCAGCTCAAGTGTGTCAGTCAGCAGACGCACTCCTTTCAGCTCCTGAAACAGCTGCTGGCGCACATCGGTGCGGAGTGCCGTTAGCAGGAAGAGGAGCCTCAAGTCAAAGAACTGGACATCGTGGGGGAAGCTCCTCTCACGGTACAGTCCCACACGCTCTGTGAGCTTCACCACTAGGCGGGCCTCTGCTGCCAGCATCTGTGCCACGGGGCTGCTGAGCACGAGGTTGCACAGGCACTTGAGGGACTCCAGTACAACATCCATGTCTGGGGACCCTGGGATGGACCCCTCAGAGACAGAGATGTCGGCATAGCAGGCCAGTGCCTGCAGGCTCTGGCGGCTGGTGAACGGGTCCAGGCAGTTGCGGTCCCGGGACAGGATTCGGACACTCTGCAGCCAGGTGACACGGTGGGAGGGTGGCAAGCCCTGTTCCAGGACGGAGACCAGCAGCTCCGCCAGTCTCTGTGGGCAGGGAGAAGAGCGGTTCCACCAGGCCCTTCTTCCTGGGGCCACCTGTCCCTGCCCCTTTACCCCTTGGGCCAGCACCCACCTTCCGGTCCTCCTGTTGGGCATCATCAAACGTGAAGCTCTGGGAGTGCTGCAGAGAGAACTAGTAAATTCAAATCCACAGAGGGGTAGGATCCGCGTCCGCTGATGGGGGGCGCCTATTGGCCTCTAACTCAGGCAGCAGCCACTGCTCAGAACAGATGGCAGGGTCTGCACTCGCCCCCATCCCTACACACCTGCCACCCAACGGGTGCACTCCCACTCTCCCCGCAACACTGCATCCCAGACCTGCCCCCCGCACCCCGCCGCGTCCCCTACGCTTGCTGACACAGCCCCTGCCTCACCCACACCCTCCCTGCCACCCGCGCACGACCCTGCCCCACCCCCTCCGTGCCCGCCCCCCGGCCTCAGGCGGCCGCTTACCTCCTGGTTGTATGACCGCAGAGCTTCCATAATCACATCCTCCTTCCCCGTCTCCACGGCTTCTGCAACCGCCCGGGGCTCCATGGCGCGACCGGGACCCGGCGCGGGGAAGGCGGGCCGGGCCCTTTCTCAGCCGTTCCGGGCCCTTTCTCAGCCGTTCCGGGCCGCAGTTCGCCGGCCCCGCCCTGGCCCAGAAAGCCTCGCGCCAGCGCGCGGGGGAGGCCGGGACGGGGCGCGGCGTCTGGTGGCGCTTTAAGGGGGCGCGGCCTGAGGCAGCGCGGGCGGCTCGGAGGTTTTAAGACCCAAGTCGGGGGGCTGAGTCGCCCTGAACCGAACTGACCCCTTTCCTTGTGACCCGCGCTTCTTGGGCCAGAATTTCCAACAGGAAAGGATCTCAGCCCCCACCGTGCCCTGCCACACACACAGTGACGCCCCTCGAGCTCCACAGAACCGATGGGATGTAGAGGGGAAAGCCGAAGTGGAAAGGACTTTTCGGTCCCAGGCCATTGGATTCGTTAGGCGTTTGCTGGGGAATGCAGGCGAACGGGATTCCCAGGTCCCTGCCTTTGTGGAGCTTATGTTCCAGAGGGGAAGGGAGACAAGGAAAAACAAAAGGACATGAGGCGGTCACAGGGCTGTGCTTCAAAGGAAGCAAAAGGCGACTACTAGGCTGCAACGGGCTGTGAGGAAGTGCCGTTTTTGCTGACACCGGACGGTGGGAAGTGAGCCGGGAAAAGACTGGAGCCACTCCAGGCAGAAGGAGCAGCACTTGCAAAGGTGGAGGGCCGTGAGGGGCCGACAGAAAGGGGAGCAACCCAGTCTGGCCCGGACTCAGTTCCCTCTTGAAAAGCAAAGATCCTGCGTGTCCGTTTCAGTGGCCGTCATGAGGATTCAGTGACGCACAGGAAGCGCGGTCCACTCACTCTTCTAACAAGTGCCCGGGAGCAAAGGCGTCTACGGCCCCCAGTCCCCGCGCCGCCTCCCGGTCTCTCTCCCTGCTTCACTTTCCTGTAGTGCTTTCTGTACGCCTGTATTCGACGCGGCGCGCACTCGCAGGCACGAGCGAGGCGCCGATCTCCACATGACAGAGGAGGCACCCTTGCCCCCACCACACCCAGTGCTCCTCGCGGGCTTCTGCCCGAGGGGCCTGCTCCTTCCTCATGACCCGCCTGTGAATCCTTCCTTAACCGTTAGGACCTAACCCACAGAAGCGTCTTTCCACCACCATCGTCTTGGCACTGAGCAAGCAAACGGCCCCGCCCCGCCCCACGTTCACAGGAACAACAAACGTCACATCCGCGGTGGTGCTGTAATCCCAGCACCTTGGGAGCCCGGCAGGCGGGGACTGCAGTGAGCTGAGATCGCGCCACTGTCTGGGCGACAGTGCTGAAAATAAGTCACAACTATGCCCATCGCTTCCGCGGCCAGCGGTTCCCCACCCTCGGCCCTAAGCCGGAAGTCAGAGAGCCCGAAGCGGAAGGGGCTGGGCCATCTAGGGGCGTGGTCGGTGCGGAGGCGGGGCTATCGCGGGCTGGGGGCGGGGCCGGAAGCCCTTTCCTCGTGACTGCGCCACGTCTGAGGCGGCTGTGGCCGCGTCGGTGTCGGCGTCGAGGAGCCGGGGCAGGGCACGATGGCGGACTGGGCTCGGGGTGAGCGCGGGAGAGCGGAGCCGTTGGGGGCAGGGCCGGGCCGAAACCGACGCCGCTGCCTGTAGAGCCGCGTGCGCCTGCCTTTGGCCCCACTGGGGTGACGTCGGCCGAGAGGACCCTGTCAGGGGGGCGGATTCGGATCCTTCCGGGTCCGAGCAGGGCCGGGTTTCGGCCGGCACTGCCGCTAGGACCGAAGGCGGGCGTGGCGGCCCAGCAGCTCCAGTGAGGGGTCGCGCAGCAGGGGGGTCCCCCCACTCCCCGCCGCCCCCTGTGAGATCGTTCTGCATGGGTTCGGGGTGAGCGGGAGTCGGCATTCGACAGGTCCTGAGGCCAGGCCCTAGGAGTAGAGGCTGTGCTCCGCTGGTGTCCAAGCAGGACTCTGACTAACTTGGGCCTCGGTGGCTCCATTTCCCCTCCTGGAGCCCGTGTTCTTGTCTGCAAAGTGGGATATTGATGCCTGTCTTTCTGAGTTGTTATGATGATTAAAAGAATTGATAAACATGAAGTGGTTGGAAGGACGCTGGCATCCCTTCCTTACATTGAAGCTAGGGAGGAGGTGGTTCTCACGTACCTGATGTGACAGAAATTTTTTATCACCTGGCCCAGCCTGCCACAGGCCAGGCCTCTGCAAGCACTCTGCCCTGGGTGTTGCAGGAAGCCCCATGTGGGATGCAGACCAAGGATCCCGCTCCTGGTCGACGTCAGCTCCCATCTCGGGGAATTGGGAACTTTGCTCAGCCATTTTGTGTGCGGGAAAGGGCCTTCCCAATGTTCTGTCCTGGTTCCTTGCCACCTCTGCTCAAAGGTCGTCCCTGCAGGAGCCTTTCTGCTGCCCCGCTGGGTACTTTTCCCAAGTCTTTCCTATGCTCTTTGCAGAGTTTACTGTTTTTCTATAAGAATGGGCTCCACATACACAGATGGTTACCTCCCTGGATGCAAGTGTCACATCATACTAGCACCCCAGGGCTGGGTCCAGTTTTCGCTACACAGTCTCAGAAGGTGCTGGTTGGACCGAACCCGTTGTGGGTGCTTGCCCATCCCCACCTTGATGTGTACACAGGACATGTGTTCACATGACAGGCCCTTACACACATCGTCCTTTATGCAGCCTGTCTCATGTGCAGGATTCACCTGCTGGAACCTAGGTTAGGGCCCCCTAGATTTCTGACTCACCCAGATGTGATTGGAGTGAGAGGGGTCAGGGGCCGCGCTCACCGATGGATGCAACCCTTCAGCCCCTCTCTTTTCTCAGCTCAGAGCCCGGGCGCTGTGGAAGAGATTCTAGACCGGGAGAACAAGCGAATGGCTGACAGCCTGGCCTCCAAAGTCACCAGGCTCAAATCGGTCAGTGGTGGTCTGTCCTCTTACCTCCACCTGGTGCCTTTGGGGAATGGGATCAGAGGGAAGGCAGAGGGCCCAGAGGAGTTTCGGGCAGTTTTCCATCCTCGTCCGATTCGTGGCTGTGCTCACCTGCATGAGGCCCCCGCTGACACCTGGACCTTTTTATCTGCTGCTGCCCCACTGTGTCTGGCAGAGTTGTTGGCAGGGTTTGTCTGGTCTGGGGAGGGTGAGTGCTGTATTATATGTCTGCTCTGGCTCAACCCTGCCCTCTCTGTCTGATGAACAGCTCGCCCTGGACATCGATAGGGATGCAGAGGATCAGAACCGGTACCTGGATGGCATGGTAAGGGCCCACAGTGTGTGTGAATCAGTGCCCTGCCCCAGCACTACCTGCTGCAGAGCCTGCAGTGTCTCCTTCAGCACTGGTGCGGGTGGGTGGTAAAATCACCACTTCTGTGTGATCTTGCTGGGATTCCTCCCTTAGGACTCGGATTTCACAAGCACGACCGGCCTGCTTACAGGGAGCATGAAGCGCTTTTCCACAATGGCAAGGTCCGGACGAGACAACCGGAAGCTTCTATGTGGCATGGCCGTGGGTCTAATTGTGGCCTTCTTCATCCTCTCCTACTTCTTGTCAAGGGCAAGGACGTGAGCCAGTGGGAGCTGGTGTCTGTGGGTGCCAAGGGCAGCCAGGGTCTTCCCTGCCTGGTGTCTTGGGCTCCAGAGGACTTACCTACAAAATACTCCTTTGCAATTATAATCGTGGGTCAGGAATCTTCTTCCTGTGTGGCAGGAGGCTGCAGCTGCCTGTGACCTGATGAGCTCATGTTGGCTGGTCCCATGTGTGGAAGGGACTCTCTCGGGGAAACCAAGGCCCAGCCCCTCCCGCTTCCCCCAGGTGCTAGAGACCCAGGCAGAGCTGGGGCCACAGCATGTCTGGAGGAGCCAGGTCTGAGCAGAGCAGATGTTGAATCCCAGACATGGCCACTTGTGGCTTGCAGCCTTTCTCCCAGCGCTTGGGACTCTGACATCTTAAGGCTCCACGGTCGTGTCCTTGTCTGGGTGAGGCCATGTCTGTGATCCAGGGTTCCTGGAACTGACACAGAAAGGGGCTGTGAACCCTAAGTGGGTGTCATCTCCTCCGACTGAGGCTTCTCAGCCTGGAGATGGCAGTTACTCCTGGCCATGGTTGCTGAGCACGGGCAGACCAGTGCAGGCCACCCTGCTGTAAGTTATCTGCGCCTACGATGAAGTGAGACCCCTGGGGAGAGCTGGGGCTGTGGATGAAGGGGTGGACTGCAGCCTTGGCCACTGGGCTGGGATCCTTCTGGGTCATGTGACTGTGTATCCAGGAGCAGAAACTTGTATTCTCAGGATTCAGGATCTACCCAGCACCAAAGATGTATTTTCAGGAGAACAGACCTAGAAATGGGCCTGTCTGGCATTTCAGAGTCAGGCAAAGCAGGCAGGGCCGGGGAGCTTCTGTGGGTCTACACAAGAAGGTTCCTGTGAGGGCTATCAGTTGTTGCCGTTTAGCTTGCTGGTAACTTTGGCGCCTCCGCCAAGCCCTGCCAGACTCCCCTGGCTGTGATGGCGTTCTGTGCCGTCCTCCTTGTCCCCAGCCTCTGCAGGATGCCCTCCCTACCCACCTCTCCCTGGGCCTTCTCTGTCCACTGGGCTGGGCTCATGTTCAAACTGCTGGACTGGCAGGGCAACGACTTCTTCCCACCTCAAGATGAGGTCCTCGCCCCTTGTCTTGGCATAAAAACACCTTTAAAGCATGAGCCATGTGCTTCTTTGCCCTTCTCTGTCCTGTTCCAATCTTCTGCCTCCCAGTCACTCCCTGGGGACTGTGGGATCGCTGTCCCCCCACCTGTGTGGCCACACCATGTGTCCTGTCAATCCAGAACTGCCTCTGAGCTCCAGGCTGACCACAGATCAGCCACAGCCTGGTGCCTGCAGCCCTGCTTTGCTCACCCTTCCCTCTCCTTCCTTCCACACAGCAAGCACACCTTTCTCCATGCACGCTCACCATAGCCCCCTTCCTTGTGACCTGGACCCTCCATTGTACCTGGCTGAGACTGTCAGCCTCCTGGAGGAGTGGGGTCCACCTTCTTCTTCCCCTATGCAGTGCAAGCTCACTTCTCACCCAGCAAGGTCGACTCATCTGCCTCCATGTCTCTGGGGCTTTGCTGTTGCCCTGAAACCTAGCTGGGCTGGTCTTGCTCCCAGCTTGCTTCCCCATCCTCGGATGTCCCTTTGCAGGCCCGTGTCGTTCCTCCGGCACCAGTGTCCTTGGCTGCCACGGCAAGCTCATCAGGGTCTTGTATCCTGGTCACCAAGCATGGTAGCAGCAGCCTGCATTGTATCTCCATCTGGTCACTGCAGGTGCCAACCCTTCATCCCCCATATTTTCCTGGGCCATGAAGGGCTGACCTCCAATTCTGGGGAATGTGGCTGATCTGTGGTAACCAGCTACACCCCAGGTGCTCTTTCCATGGTGGTGCCTCCTCATCTTGCTGATGCAAACTAGGAAGTTAGGCTGCATCTCGGAGTGGCCTTCGCTGGAGAGGTGCTTTGCTGTCTCTGAGACTCAGTCACTGTGTTCCCTCCCCGCCTCTCTTATCTCCCTGGCTGCTTGCAGCCCTTCCAGGTACTTTGGGGTCTGAGCTGGACTTCCTTTG